>NW_020210520.1:1191392-1255178 GCF_003070985.1 Temnothorax curvispinosus | reverse complement strand
GAAAATTTTCGCTCGGGACCGGAGGTAACAACCGCGCAAAAGCAACATGCCGCGAGGGGATTTAGAAAGCTTTTTGCTCGAGCGGCGCCGGAGGTAACGACCGCGGCACGAAGCAACACGCCGCGAGTGATATGGCAATCAGTGTTGTCCCCGTACTAGTACTCTGTGTCGGGCCAAAGTTGGCGCCAAGAGTTAGCCCAATACTGGCAATCATTGTTGTCCCCGTACTAGTACTCTGTGTCGGGCCAAAGTTGGCGCCAAGACTGGGACCCGTGTTATCATTCCGACATTGCCCCAGTAATGACCCCGATCTTAACTTGTACTGGCTCAAAATCGTCAGCCAGTACTGGTAATTCTGGCACCAGTACCAAGCCAGCACTGAGCCTTTTTGAAATTCGCACATGGGATAATATATAACAATAAACAGTTAAATCAGTTAGCGGAAAAAATGGGGATGTTAGAAATTTAGAATGTCAATTTTTTTAGTTTTTGGAAAAATATGAAATGATAAATATATGAAGTAAACTTTAGTTCGTTAAGTTTAGATTTATATATGTATATTTTATATTTACGTACGTACGTAATGTAATTGCGTAAAAAAAATCGTACAATTCGACTTTCTTTTCTAACATAATAAAAATTATTCTTTATTCTCAGCTTGTGAAGAACGTGAGATACACTTTTATATCCTACGTGATGCGATATGTCCATTTATCGTATGAGGATTACGATATTTAAATCCTCACAGCGTAGTTTCCTCAGAGACAGAAGCAAAATTATTGTGAATATATTAACCATCACGTGGAGAACGCGTACAGTTTAAATTCTATAATGCAACAGACGCTAAACGCATCCAAGCTTATTGTTAGTAGCCTCGCCGGAGCAATTCGATGACTTGCATCGTCACGAGAGGCCGACAAGAGAATGCTATATAGGTATGTCATTTTATAACAGCGCGCGATTCAGCAACTTTTGCACGGCAAACATCGCTCATTTAGTGAAGCGACGATGCAGCAATAACCGCAGGAAGACAATGACGAGTGGTGACCGGTACTCCTGGATCTGTTCGACGAGCGCTCGTGGAACCCAGGACCTTGAGCGCGAGCACTCGCTCATTGGTACGTCCCTGGGCTGCAAACAGGAACACGACGATTATCCGGCAAATGAATGAAATCGAGTGAACCGACCGGCCGGCGCGCCTGCTCTCCCGTACGCGTGCAACACCGGCCGAGCCGAGCGGAGCCGAGCCGCTTGAAGAATGCGTCTCGGGTCTGGACTTCATGAATGGCCAGTGCGTACTCGCTGAAGCGTGGCCTCTCGCGTTACGTCCGAATTACGCACGTGTGTCTTAACATCGCGCGGATATCGCGCGATCCGTTCTTGTCCTGCCGTGAGTCAGATTGCCGCGCGGGTTTCCGCCGAAGCCGAACACTGCCGACATCATCGAGTATCCGACGACAGCGATATTCGTGGAATAAACATGCAATGTATTTAAATTTTGTAATAACATCTGGAATATTAAGTAACTAAAAGTGATCAAGTCTTTAGTAAGTTTGTCCGTCGATAGCTTTCGAATAATTTCTACAGCATGTTCATATGTACAAGATGAACCATAGAACATTCATCTCTGCTATTTGCGCTTCACAGATCGTAAAATATGCTCGCGTATGAATGTCCGCGTGCACGAAGTGTGCTCGATCGCTCCCTCATTGTATGTAATAATCTCGATATAAGATATAATCTTCTCTCTCTCTTTCTTTTTAGAAATAGTCTCTATAAAATTCTTCAGAAAGAGCAGATAGATATTTAGGATCAGCGACGGGTTCAATCTCCGTTTCTGGATTCGTTCACTGTCTTGTTCTGCATTCGAGCGTGAGAATTGGGATGAGACAATCGAAAAGAGAGGACTCGAAGGTCGTAAACGCTTCAAGTTTGCGTATGTCACGTATACATATATTTGCCATGCTTCCGATACGATTACGTTGTCGCGTGGTCGTCGTCGTCCGGTTCCTTACGGTTCTTACGCAACGCGCGTGTAACGCGCGGATATGATTTCCGTTCATGGCAGAAACGCCCCGTTCCTCTCGCGCGTTGCGCGGTATCGCGTTACGTAAGACGACGCAAAACGAGACGCGTTCGTGCATGCGCTCGGATCTGCGCACCTTGCGACAATCGGACGTTCCGAAACGATGCATTTCCAGCTTGCACTTTCCGGTACTTTCCACGCCGGCCGCGTCGGCGAAAGACTCGTTTTTATTCCTTTAATGAATAATTCAATGGAGCTGGAACGTTAAACACGGAATCGTATCACATTTGTCTCATCGAACAAATATTGTTGTTATGCAACGGGATAGAACTTTGAGGTTTGCGTTAAACTCTTCTTAAATTAATTTGATTTCATATCGTCGTGATTATCAACTGTGACTTGAAGATCCATTTTTATTTCTGGATAATTATCTGGATTATTTCAGCTTAGATTTTTTTACGTTGCGCACCGTACCAAATATGACTCAGTGAAGTTAATTTTTTTATGTCGATATTAATAATAAATGTTGCGTAAATTTAGAATGCGATCTTAATGTGCGCGATTATGCTGTGCCTTTCTTACAAACGATTAATACCGGCGCTAACGGCGCAATACGATTACATTTATCGGCCGCAGGGACTTCACGTGAGTATTGAATGAATCACAATACGCGGGTAATCTTGATTACACGCGATCGAGCATTTTTTCCGATCGTGCAAAGATTTGTCCGCGCGCAGAAAAATCGATCGTTTCTCGAACGCGGATTAAACAAGCGCGCGAGGCGAGACGTACCTAATCACAATTCGAGTTATCGTCGAGCGTATAAATTTCTGGCGTCAACACGGTGGCGCAAGTGAGAGACGCGGGCATGTATTGTCTCCCGTTTTACGGCCGTGAAGTGGCCTTATCGTTTGGCATATCGTTTGAACTAAACGTCTTATCTTCGCGTGCACTCCTTACATTATTCACGTACTTACTGGTATATAAGCAATACACACGCGTCACATATCGAACGTTTCTTTCTATCCGTTCGTTTCCTCCTCCGAATCATTTGCGACTCGGCGATGGTCGGGGCGCGCCACGATTGCACTTCGATCACGCGACATTTGCCTTTCTTGTCAAACATGATTTTCATATTCATGATTTATCTCGTATTCTCAATCTCGCCGAGATTATTCGCATGGTCATGATCGCAGCGTGTGGTTGCAGGCAATTTTTAAAACTCTATAATATTTGCACCTGCATTCCGGACGATAGAAATATTTTAATCTTCGCGATTTTTCTGTTGCCCGTTCTAGACTGGAGGATGAGCCGACTCTCGGCTCATCCGCCTTCTATAGTGTACGTGACATAAACTATACATAACCTATAGATTTTTACCCGTCTACACCACTCACTCGGATGAGCCGAGAGTCGGCTCATCCTCCAGTCTAGAACGGGCATGTTTATTTCCCTTTTTTTTTTTGTTTTTTATTTATATCGAGCACAAACTGAACCCCGTCGAAATGCGCACGTGACCTACGTTTGCATTTCGACACGCAATTGTTACGTGCAAATATTTGGCATTGCCTATTCGCACGCGAGAAGCTCACTTCCCGCATCCCGAAGCGTATTTTTTTACCCCCGTTTCTTTTTTTTCGTCTCGCCTCCCTTGCTTGTTTGCCCGCCGGGCGATTTCCCTCAATTTATTTTTGTCGCGAGCGCGTGCACGCGGAAAAAATGCGCGTCGCGCACGAATACGTTGATGCGGTTGATGAATCTCTCTCTCTCTCTCTCTCTCTCTCTCTCTCTCCCCCCCCTTCTCTCTTTTTTCTTCCGATGGCATCGGCGGATAGCGGATTGCCCCGCGGAAACCAAATTGCAATATCGCGAGGAGGAAATCGGTCGAGGCATCGACCCGTTATTTTTCGTATTTGCGGAGGGGGAGAAATGACAGCGAGAAAATAACTGATGCGGGACGATATCGGCTGCAGCCCCGAATCTAAATTGGTCGGCCGAAGCCGTTATTGGAGATACTAAACATTCCCCGGTTCGACGAAGGGCCCTTAATAGTCGTAACTACCGACCCTGCGGGTAGGATCGGCCCTGGGACGACGCTACGATCGCAAGAAAGGTGGAAACCGTATACGCGATGTATACGGGCGGCGGAGGAAGACGTGAGCGGAAGTGCGATAAGGCGGCGGCCACAGCGGGGGCTCCGTTAAACGTGATATACAACCGCGGTGATGGGCAGCGCGATGCCGCGAACATCGCACGCGCGCGCACGAGCACGTGCCTGTTTTTCCACGGCACCTTCAACCCCGTAAAATGTGCGGTGAAATTTTACGGATGAGCATGCGGACGCACGACTCGCGCCGTGACGGCGAAATTACCCGACAATTTCGGCCGAAAAAAAAGAGAAACACTGTACCGTTGTTGGTAGCTCGTTCCCACGACGAGAGCGAGATCGTCGCTTTTACCTTATTACGTGGTTGAGATACCCGGGACCGACAAGGGACGTCAAACTGGTACCCGTGGGGCTGTCAATTTTGTTATTCGAATCGAGTAAAGAACGCTAATTCCCAGCGAAATCGGTGGCCGATATCTACCTACCCGAAGTAATTTCGTCGAGTAAATTAAATCGCTGAGATGTCGTTTAAACCTGCGAATTGCGACTCAACCGCACACGTGCGGAAGCGTTGGAATAATTTTACATGCGCCCGCTTCAACGCGAAACCACGAACTATGTGTTGCTCACGTCGTTAATTAATATTACGCGGAGCGTGCGAACAAACAACACAACAGGATAAGAGCGGTAAAATCAGAAAACACCGCGCTCGCTTCCCGGCGAACTTTCCACTCGAACTCTCCGCGCTCGCGAGATTATATGCGCAAACATCGCGCGCGAGTACGGGCCACATCGCGGGCGTGTCGGTGAAAAGGTGACTCTCTCTTTCTGTGTTCCGCCTCGCGGAGGAAGGTTTATCGCGTCGAACAAATCGTCGGAATGCTTACCGAGACCACGGCACGTACCGATGCACGTCTCGACGATACCGCGATCGTAATCCGAGGAGCGTCGCTTTCGCGTCATTGTCCCCGCTCGTGGCGCGAACAACAAAGGCCCCGGCGCGGGTGAAATGGCGAGCGCGCCCGAGGTGCGAGTTAACGCTCGCGCGACACAAAGCGCCGGAACGATTTTACAATTGCTTCCGTGGCGAGCGTGTCGCGCGCGCGCGCGGATCACGGGATTCTCTCGTTATCGCAGACAGACAAAACGTCTCTCCGCCCGTACCACCCGCCGCGCGAGAAAGGGATTCGTTTCTCCAGGTCGGCGTTGAATACAGGGCGGACAAGTCGGCCTACAATCACGCGCGCGCACCTCCCGCCTCCCGCCTCGGGTCTTAGGTTCATCGCGGAAGTCCCGATATGCATCTTCTTCCTGCGCCCGGTAATTTTCCTCTCGCGTTCGCGAGCGCGTTACGCTTTGACTCGCGCTACTTGCGCCGGCTCTATAGGCCAAGTCGCGGCGGCGGAAAATAGAAATTAAAGAACCCGACGACACACGTCTACGCGCGCCGCGTTGCTCGTTCACCCGCTCGTACCGTAATGCAAACTTGCGGTAATCCTCTCGCGCTGTGTCGTAGCCGAGTTTCGAACTTGGTCTTTCGTGTGATTCATTGTTCTGCGGATTTATTATACTTAGCGTTCCTCTTTCAACATATACTTCTGCAAGGCATATCAAAATATTCGTGGCACGCCAAGTTGTGAAACACGAAGCTTTAGAAATCATAATTTTCCTGTCAAGCATAAACTGAAATTCATAATGTTATACTCAATTTGAGTCATTCCTATATGTCGCCACTGCTCCTACCTCTATGTTGTTAATTTAATTAAACCAATGAAGTTAAAATAATAAATTTCGATACACATGGTGGTCAAAAATAACAAAATATTATTCAATTCAAGGTATTGTTTAAATTTCATCCTTTAATATTTAACAGTGTATTTGTATGAAATATATTAAAATTTTTTGTATCTCATGTGCGTATGTTAAAGTTAAATATACATGTCAAAATGTAACGAGAAGAAAAAGAAAAACCGAGATATCAAGACAGAGAAAGAAAAGCAAGGTAGATAGAAATAAATTAAAATTTAACTTCGAAAAAAATTCGAGGGCAACACAGACAGCACACATAGTAAAAGTCGGGATATAATCAAAAATTAAAGATAATTGGTAAAGAGCGAAAGAGAGACAGAGAGAGACAGTGTGCGAGGCGTGCACCGAAGCGGCAACGAGTCAAGTGCGCTCGCCGAGAGCGAGCGGCCGACACGTCGCCGGACTCCGGAGCGGAATCCCGCGTCCTTGCCAGCTCCCTACTCCGTTCTGAGTTCTCTTCTCAAAGAGGGGGAGACCGACCATCCCTACTACACCAGCCTCGCCACCCTCTCCTCCAGTCCCACCACTACCGCGCTATGTAAGAGCCCGCACATGTTACCCCGCGTTCCAGTCTCGCAGCGGCACTCGCGAGCGTTGTTTCGCGCACTGGTAACGCGGTACGGACAGATCGCCTGGCGGGCAGGAAGGGGCGATAAAACGCTCTTTCTCTCTCTTTCTCTCTCTAGCTTCTCGCGCGCACGGGGGAACAGCGGAGGGAGAGAGACACCCACGTAACCACCAGACACTGCGCGCACAGGTACCGAAGAAGGGAGGGGGGAGGCCCCGGTGTGTATGTGCATTGTGCGCGTGTGTGTACGTTACGTGTACGCGTGCGCGCGCGACGAGTTCCCTTTTCAGTGCCTCGCGCGGAGCCGCCGCGACCTCGTCGTCGAATCGCCACGTTCGCCGAAGGCCGAAGAGCAGTTTTAATCGGGTGGAGTGATAGGAGGAGAGGAACAGTCTGCCGCCGTTTCCGTGCCCATTCAGCATCCCGCATTAGCGCTCTTCTCTCTTCCTCTCATTTTATCCCTTTTTTGCCCTCCCCTCTTCATTTTTTTTACTTTTGTACGAATCAACTCGGCTCGCCCCCTCGACGCGTGTTGAATTACCTCGAGTGGGAAGTACCTGCCTGCCGATTTGAGACCTGTCCATCCCTCGTCTCGGCGCGAGTGTTTGAGAGAGTGTGAGAAAGGAGGAGGAAGTTCCGTTCCCTGAGGAACTCGCGCGGTGTGGATAAAAAAATCGCGACAGGTGCGAGGAGGAATTGAAAGGAACACAACCTTCGTCGTCGGGATAGCGGAGAAGACGTGTTATCGAGAAACACGTGAGTATCCCGAGAACTCCGAGGTGCCGATCGTTTCGCGGGCTCCGGCCTTCCGAGAGTTCCGAGGTCTCCTCGCGGGATGATCTTGACACATGCGCGCGCGTGGGTGCGACGAGACGCACGATGTTGCACGCGTCGCATACCGCGCGTTGCGTAATCGCGCGTTCTATTCTCTTTTCTATTCTTTTTCGAGAACAGTCTTGAAGGCTATACCGCGAAAGTCGCGGAGCAAAGTCGAGCAACGACGCGATCCCCGCACGAAACGCGTTAATATTTGTTATCGCATCGCCAATCAATGTTTGTTTAGTTTGCCGATGGACTTCGAGGCAAAGAGCGATCTCTTACGCGGGAATTTCCACAATTCTTCGTTTTTTTCCAATTCGCAGAAAGTTGAGCTTGCGACGAAATAGATATTCACGCCACTCGATACCTCAACCGCGCTTATCTCCTCGGCTTGTCACCCATGAATGTTGATAAGCTCGCGACCAAACTACAAACTTATGTAAAATTACAACCGCGGACCAAATTAATTGCGCAGAAAGCTGACCGATTGACATTTCTCGCTCCGAAGACTCGTCATCTCGTTGCAAAACTCCAGTTCGACAGGAATTTCCGGAGCGTCGCGAAAAATTGACCGATCGACTAATTATCCCGAACGGCGATAGACGGTTATCGAGAAACTGTCGATCAATTGTTATCGTGTGTCCTTAGTCGGCATCCTGCGCGTGTGGGATGTACAAAACTGTTTCGCAGTTCCACGATACCGATCTTTAAAAGGCTAAAAATAATTGGAAGAGGCGCGCTTAGATTCGCGCGAACTCGAACCGCTCGATCGAGTCGAAAATTCGCGAATAATCGCTCACGACGCGACGGAGGCAAACTTGCCGTCACGCGCGACGTGGGTGCGTAAGCAGTTGCGTCCTCACGCGTGCGATACGCCGCGGCGCAGCGTGATGCCGTGGCGCGCGCATGCACGCGGTCGCGTGCTATTACGTGATGACTGAAGCGCGCGCGGCGCGGCGCGGCTCGAGTTCCGTGCCACGCCGACGACGTATGTAGGTACATACATACATATCTGCGTAATACACCCGTCGTCGCCGCTGCTCGATTTTACTCCGTTCCGCGGCCGCAATTATGTAGCGCAAGAACAGGTGACGACAGTCGCGGCCTTGATACCATATCGCGTAGCTTCACGAAAAAGACATAACTGTGCTGGACGTTCGAAAATCCTTCCTGCGAATAATAGCTTTTAAAAACTAAACTTTCAATCGCACGAAGACTCAAGTTGCTTCGAAGACTCGTGTTTTTAATATCTGAAACGTTCACAATACTTAAATATAAAGTGATCTAGATCTACGAGGGTAAATCAAAGTAATAACATAAAATGTCCTAAAATAGAAAATATATTTTCAGAGCATTTAAAACTTCCAATATAAATATTATATACAATATATAAGAATTTCAGAAATTATAATATTTGATAAATGTTTCGAGATTTTCGCTCTATGAAGTAACCTGATGCATCTTGATCGCTAGAAATAATGCGATAAAGTTGAAACGGATAAATTACTCTTTTTATTTAATTCTGGCCTATCACATATATCGTAATTTTTGCGATGGTAGACGAGTTTTAATCGGGTGAATTTCGATCGTATTTTTGCGATTTAGTTATCAAGATAGGTAACAAAACTCGTTCATCCTGCGAGACGCAGTCAAATATGATGTTAAATAAGTTTCCTATTATTTGTTCGTTAAAACATCTTTGGTAATGAACGCAAAGTGTGACTTTATTTATCAGCATGATGCTAAATACTGGCAAACCACTAGTGTATTTCCGCTTTACTCGTATCGGAAATTTTTCTTTCACGCGAGCGTGAATAGTTTAGGTATATCGAATAATTGGTTTGCGCGAAGTAACGCGGCGCGCGGCGCGGCGTGCGCGCGGGAGGAGTGAAATAAATCCATTTCTTCCCTCGATCCATTTAAATTTGCTTTCCCTCTCGGATTATGAGACAGCAAAACATACGCGCGCCTGTCATCGGTTTAAATTCCATTAGATCGTAGCACGCTCGTTCGCGCACGCGGGAGCGAGACGATTAATTTCTTCAAGGCTTAATCCGTTGAGGACAACAATCTGGAGCTAATGCCGCGTGACTCACAGCTCCTCCGCGTGCGTTCACTTTACACACGAACGCGGTCATTACGGCGCGAGTTACGTTAAAGATCGAGAGCGACACGGAAAGCCGGTTTTTACCGTCTCGCCTCTCGCGATAGCGTCTGCTATCAAGATACACGTGTCGACATACGCGACGGTCACTCGGCGATCACTCGGATCAGCTAATAGTGCCGTTCGCTTTCCAAAGAAATCGCGCCATCGACTTATCACGTGACGTGATAATATTCTCGATGGTTCTTCGCAATATTATTATTTTATGCCACAATCTGAGTGACTCATTTAACGAAGATGAAATGTGACGTTTCACGAAAGTGGAAATTTCTTTCCTCCGATAAACGGCGATCGTATAACGAGAATGAATCGCGGGCACTGACGTGCTCTCGATGCGAGCTCCGCGAGCGGATACGCGAATTTATTTGCACAGCTGGTACACATCTATCAATCGCGTTACGCGGTACTCGCGCGTGTACTCGCGTCCGTTCATTCCCACCGCGTTCGCGGCACTCGCCGACGTTGCCTCTGCCGGGAAAAAAAAGGCTTGATGTACCGTAAATTCCGTTCGGCTGCGCCGGACTCCGTGCGTGCGTTGTTAAAGCATTAACGGGATAACACGTCGCTTATCGAGTAAACGCTCGGGATCCGCGCGATATATATACGTATATCTCTTCGCGCGGCGCGTATACGCGCGCGCTTTTCCGGGAACCGGAGTGCAAATTGCCCGCCCCGCTCGACTACCGAAATCAGATTAACGTCGATTTCCCGTACATCGATCTTCTCCGCGTTTTCTCTTTCCTTATCTATCTATCTTTCTGTCCCTCTCCTCTCGACTTCTTTCGTTTCCCGCTGTAAACAACCGGGCGCACGTCCTGACCGTCCGTCACGGAATTAATCACAGTTTAATTGGAAAATCTCAGCGCGCAAATACCGTCGCCCGTGGTAGGCAAATACATGGGGTCGTCGGAATCGGTGGCAGTCACGTAATATGCGAACTGCATCGCTCGCGCTCGCGAGTCGAATCGATCGACCCTCACTCGAGGTACACGAAAACAATTCCCGGCGCACCCTTCGGTCGATCTTTGGGCGCATTATCGAGAACATCTCGGTGAACCCCGCGATCGCCAACCGCGATGGGACGGTTTCAATCCTGGCGCTATTTAGAGAGAGAGAGAGAGAGAGAGAGAGATACACCGTCAGCCGTAATTATAATTAAATACTGTATAATTATATCGAACGCATGTAGAACGAACAAAAAAGAATACGTATCTGAACCTGATTACGGTAATAAATTTACTTTATCTAATGTAAGTGCAAGCCTGATATCGCATTCACTCCGACGCTTCTCGGATGCTATACAAAGTATCAAATCGCTAACTCGGCGTGAAAGTCAAGCGTCTCCGACGTGATATCATGGAAAGTCTCTTTCTCTGTCTCTCCCTCTTTCTCTCCGTTTGAACGGCAACTTTTTCGTTCTTGAGCCCGAGGAACATTCTCATCCATCACTGGCAAATCGCTACTCCTAGGCGACGTTTCCGCCTGAGAAGCGCGAAATATCCTTTTGTGTGACGCGCGCGCCTGTGTAACTCCAGCAGGAGATTATTTCACGCTCTTCCCTCTCTCTCTCTCTCTGTCTTTCTTGGCGGTGCCTTCATTAATTTCGCAGCTGCTTCGCCTAAGAATAACATTGTCGAACGAAAGCGGAATACCGACTCGCACTCCCTCAATAGAGGATCGTTAATCTTCCATTCTTGCGAGCCGCGGCTCGCAAGTCCGCTCTTCTGTCTCCGTTATATCGGTGAAGGGGTTATCGCCGCATTCTTCCTTTTCGGATTACGACGACGCGTCTTTTGCGTCAGCGCGTCCCACCGATCGATCGACGATCATCTCGCTCGAGACTTATTCGTTGATTCGAAGAATCTCTATTTACAATTGATATTTCATATTTATGAGACTCGCCGACAATCTTTTTATGTATGGAGCATTAAAGGAATATTTAATGCTCCATGCTTTTTTTCTTTTTTTTTACAGACATCGTAGATTCGATGTCCGCGAAATTACCTCATTAAATTCGTATTACTGTCTACGCTTGTCATCACACTGTCAGCGCACTTGAATCCAACATTTTCGCATAATAAATTCCAATTAGATGATTATGACATCGTATCGCAACGTAGAATAATAAATTCAAGCACTAAAAATTCGAATTCTCGATAGATATATTTACGTATTAATCATGATTATTATCATGTCGTGAGGAACACATATATTTCAACGATTTATTGATATTGACGGACGAGACCCGTACCTTTGTTGAGGCAGTAGTAACCAGAGAAACGAGAGTCGATTGGACGACCGTCAAAGCGAATTATGAAAATTGTCGGAAATTTCTGCGACCCGAGTTCCGCGAGTGTTTTCATTGTGCGCGACGTTTTATGGTTTTATCCGCCCGTTATTGCGGGCGGCACGCTGCATTAAGATCCAGCGGGTTGTGACGCGAGCGAGCTTTATTGATTCGTAGAATCCCAGCGCGGGAGCCCAAATGCACATAGTTACACCGTTATCTGCCGCATTTTTATATGATTGCTGAAAATTGCTTAAATTATAACTTCCTCGGTATTTCAAAAATTATCGAATTCGAAATGATTCGAAAATAATCTTTGAGCACTGCACGAGAGTCGGAATAAAAATTTACGCCCGATATACAAAACGTTTATAGAAAATAAACTTTGAAAATTTTTCAAGACGAAAAGGAAATTATGCAACTAATTACGGAACATTTATCACGTACGTTATATCATACAAAATCTATAATCTCGATAATAAAGGAGCGATTAGGACTTGATAAAAATTCTAGGAACGCGCGGAAATTAAGCTGACAAAGTACTTGACGTCGTCGCGCAGCTGTCGCGACAATCACGGCGATATACATATAATGCGAACAATGTGATAGCGCGTTCGCAGATAATATGCCGACATCACCGCGTATTCTGTACACAGCGCAAGTCCGTACCTTACGAGCTGCGTTGTACCAGCGAGATTTCGGCATCGTCGGCTTGCACCCTCGACTTGCTTGAAGAGGATCTGGATTTGGGGGGGGGGGGGGGGAGAAAGCGGAGCGAAGTTAGAGAGAAGAGAGTTCGTTAAGGGCCCTCTAAGGTGAAACGACAGGGTGGCCAAAGGAATCTTCAGTTGCCCTGTGGTTAAACGTAATTTTAACCCCTCGCATCAAGGAACTCTGTTTCCTTCGGCATTTTCGGCTGCAACTTATCCTCGAAGTACTCTTACGCCGCTATTTCGGCGGCACAAACGGCGAAGATTTTCAATTACTTCGTTACTTCGTCGCGTTTTCGAAGTGTTTGCGAGACTTAACAGCGCGCCATTTCCTTTTCTCGCGATATTTATTTATCGCGCGTCGTCCAATCGCGCGATTTCGCCGTCGTCATCGCCTCTGTTGGGTATCGATCCGGCGACGTCGTGAAAAAGCGGCGACTCGGAATAGAAAGGGACAGCCGGCTCGGAGAAATGCCAAACGGGATGCCTCTCGAACGCAGCAGCCGATGATCGAGCGACCTACTACCCCGTTTTCCATGCGATTTGCGAGATCCAAGTTCAAAGTGGTTGGAACAAGTCGTGCGTGGCGAGCATTATTGGCCGCCACGTTAGCCGTATAGGCATGTATATCGCGGTTATATCGAACGAAAATGAAATCGCGCATCACGTGAGATCTCCATGTACAGCGGTCTAAAATTGGCGTGCCTGTGTGCGCAAGGTTGAACAAACACGATCGTAATGGCTATTTCAAGTATGAACGCGGTTAATTGGAAATAATATCTATGAACTACTACTATTGGAATTTGTATCGCGTCCTAATCGCCTCTGTTGAAATTCCTCCGGAATATAGCGTCAACGCGAGCGGTATCAGGTGAAATTTCACGAGTCGCAGCGTTATCACTTTTTTTCTTTCCTTTCGCGTCGGAATCGCGAAGAATGCTAACTCATACGCGAGCGTTCGCGTCACGAGTTACAAATATCGGGCACAGATAACGAGTCTCGTCGAAGCCGACGACGATTGTTTGAACAATTTGTCAGCGTGAGCGTAATACGCCGTAGTACGACAATCGCGAGCCTTCGGGATTAATTATGAAGCCTTGAAACACAGGCACGTGGAGCTCTAACTATATGTAATTGTCGCGATCTTCGCACGTGTCATTGTCGAGCATATTATTAAGACGGCGAATGCCTGTTATGCTTATTGATAAGAATAATGATATTTGAATGCCGTAATTACTACGTTAATTGCAGTATTATGTGAGTGAGATAATTGGAGTACTATCGCAAATTGGAATACTTCGCTGTTTTATTTTATTATTAATGAAAGTGTCGGTGTCAACGAGTACGATGATAAAATAATAATTATAATATTAGTCTCACAATTACATGGTATAATTATAGCATGGGACATATGTCATTCTACACACTATGACGTAATAATTATATTGCTCTTTCCCCTTTGCCAACTGAATCGATATTGTTGCTAAAGGCTCGAGGATATGTTGCTATATAGGGTATATTGTTTTGAAATCGCAAAAAGATGGCAACGATACGCCTTTGTTCGTACTGCGGATATTCCATCCGCATTACGCTCGAATATTCAAATAGCAATTATTCGGACAATGACCTCCGTAATCGGCACGTCAGCTAAAAAAGGCGCGTTACCGAATATGTCCATATGTACAACGTACGAACGTGTACAACGATGAAAGCATCTATACTACGGATATTCCGAGAATATACTTATTTGAATTGTGACGCTCGATTCGAGTAAGTTGTCAACGTACTACTTGTATCTTATCTTCACCTGTTTGCAATATCTTTCATATCTCAAAGAAAAGGAGATAATTGAAGACTGGAAATGTTTAACAAATTACAAATAATTCAATGTTGTTAATATTGTCCGAAACAGCGTAGTTTGTACTTCTTTTTATCCAGCCTCAGTGTACCTCAGAAAACCATAGTTATTTTCGAAAAAGCGAGTTTTTTTAAAATTTAAAGAAGAGCATCTTTTTTTTCTGCTGATGGAATTAGATCGTTGTCACATTGTTCTTCGCGGATAATAAATTGGAAGAAAAGCAGGGGAAATGTCGTGTGGCGGTATCCTCTCAGACTAGACGGAAGTCATTAGCAGCGGCACTTAGAAAGCACTACAAGAGCTGCGTAATCACATTGAGTAGAGGAGCATCTCGCGGATGCAACAGCCAATTGACGTGCACCACCGTGATTGTCTCTATTCACGGAAATAGATTCAACTTTATCAGTTGCGAAAATGTTGCGCTGAGTGGAACGGTATGTAGTCTTCGGAATAGATAACTCCTGCGGAGGGCTTAAGGACTCTCGCGTGTAAGGACCGATCGATGGATATCAGGAAATTGGGATCGCCGGCGCATGTGATGCTTAAGTCGTGTACATTGTCCTCCTTGTGTGTGCTTGCTCTGTCGGTCTATCCCGCCCCTCGATTCCGACCCAAAGCCGCGACTGCGTAATATCGGACGCTGGTGGGCGACGTTAATCGCGATAAAGCCATTATCGCGATGACCGTCGTGCGTGCACGCGCATAAAGCGCCGCGATAAACTCCCGCTCGAATGAATAATTTTCACCTTGTGCTTGGTTTCAAAAATAAGGCAGAGGCTTTCGACGGAAGCGCCGTATTCGTGAGGAAATTCTGCGTTCCGCAAACTGTCGCGAATATTGAAATTGCGCAAATGTGAAAGAGAGAAATAGAAAGATAGATATTGGCAGAAAAATTATATACACCTAATTTCAAGCCGAATTATAACAAAAGCATTAAAAATCATTTTGTTATTGTTATTGATCCTTTTGTGAATTAAAAAAAACGATCACAATGTCGATCAGCGAAAGTACTAAATGTGCAAATAGATAATGCGCGAACTTGAAAAATTTAACGTTATAATGATATTATATAAATAATTAAACGATGTCGATATATAAATATAATTTAAATATAACAGGTTCAAAAATAAAATAGAAATAAAATAAATTAATGCGCTTATGAAATGAGATATACAAACGTCTAAAATAATTTTATCTATAAAGATTATAATGAATATTTAAGCTTAATTTGTTTTTTCTTGTTATTTATTACATTTATTTTTTATGTTATTTTCTTTGTCATTTTCTCTTATTACATTCAGCGTTCTTAAAATTCCGCGCCACAAGCACGCTAGAATCCATCCGTGGTGATGCACGTCCGCCGCAGCATTCAGCTGCAAGGTAACATAGCGCTTGTGCGCGCTTACTCCCGCCGGCACACATAACAATCTTAATTATATAACGAGCGTGTAATCGAGCACTTTCATTGTTGCCAACCGGCGGCCGACGCAGGAAGCGCCAGAAGCACGATTCTCCGATGAGCGACCGTTGAACCAGCTTTTATCGGCGTCGCCGATACTTCCGCGACGAAGCAAGTCGCGGCTCAGTCAGCCAGATGCGATCGAAGATCGCACATTTGTGATTTTCCATCACGGAGCCGGATGCTGCGCCGATCCAGTCGACTCATCGTTCGTTGTACAACACAGACGGAACCGTGCCCAATTACTCGACCGGCGCGTTGAACCTTTCGAATCGCATGATTATTAATCGCCGATAACGGGGTTAATCCGAGATGTGATCCGCGATTTAATGATGATAGCCGCGACGTCGTTTAAGATTCGCGTGTGCAATATAAATAGATCGGCGATGCGAGCGGACAGGGTCAATGCCGATAGAAATCGAAAGGATTAATCTCTCGAATACGCGCACTTTCCATTGACCCCGTTCATTAATCGACATGCACGACCGCGCCGGTTGAAATCGTCGGATACCTTCGACGGAGAAATCGAGTAAGATAGTATGAAAAAAAAATAGCAAGAAAGAGAGATTCGCCGAGATGTGTATGCTCGACATGCATTTCTTGCGATGGTGAAAATTATATAGGGCAGAATATAGATACATACATAGAAAGATGTGTCATGAGAGTTATTAAGATTTTAATTTTTAGAATTGGTATATAATTTGATAATTACTATTATTTTGCAAGCAAACGGAAGTTTGAAGATTACAAACTGAAACAACACAAACGATAATTAAGCTTTTATTATCGTTTCTCAACGAGTAGATAAGGAACGTTTATATCAGTGCGATCGTGACTTGCTTTTCAATATTTTCGGCGAACATCCGTTTGCGCTCGATTTCGTCATGCTTATTTTTAATTCAATAGCTACATATTTCGTCAACCTGAAACAAAAGATTCCATTTAAATTCTGAAGGAAAATAATAAAAACGCGCGTATGTTAAAAAACCTTTCAATTTGATCCGAACTGTTTTTTATACGACACACGACATACATATGAAACTTTGTAGTTTTCCCATTTGGGAAAAATTGCCCCATAACCTTTCATACGATTTTATTCCGTGCAGCTTTTAACCCTTCGCCCGTAAACTGGGTCATAAATGGCACAAGCCGAAATTCAAGATAGAATACCGCCGAAATGAAAAGGGGGGGGGGCTTGCCGTCCCTCGTAAAAAAAGTAGGTAGTGGGGAGAACTCATGCCCAAAGTTTCGTTGGAATTCGCCAGTGTGTGCTTGACCAGCAGCGAGTCAAAGTGCGTCCAGTGCCACTATTGACCCAGTTTACGGACAGTGCCAGACTTTCGTGCAAGTAAGTAAAATTAATTTAACGTCATTTTCATATTACTACAGTTATTTTTAACTTATATAAGTGATATTTTTTTATGATTGTGTATATTATATATACCTATAACCTCAAAATTTGAGTGGATGAAAACACGTGTAAAAAGAAATTACATGTACTTTCAGGGTACAATGGATGATCAAGCGACAAATATCAGATATTATTTACGAGAAAGACGATTTTATATGATTTTTTAATAAAATAATGTAAAAATTACGTTAAAAGTCTTATTTCTCCTTAACCCGAAAAAGGCCATTTTCAATCCTCAGAATAATTATACTTTTTAAAAATGACCCATATACAGAATTTTTTTCTTGAAAGTACACATATTTAACTATAAAACCTCGTTGGAATTTTTTATTTTGATTTAAAACTAAATGAGATATGATTTTTTTAATAAAAATGGATTTTTATCAATTTTTTGCATAAAGAATTATTTATAAACAATTTATCTTATAATGAATCGCTAAATAAACTTTGGGATTATAAAATAGGATAGTATACAAGTATTACAGAATTTTTTCAGATTTTTTGAACACTATTTACTAGGTCAAAATAACGACAGGACATTTATGACCCAGATTACGGACGATGCCAGTCAAATTATAGTTTACGGGCGAAGGGTTAAAGTAACAACATTTTCTATATCGTTTCGAGTTACGCTTCGACGTGTTCGGCGTCGTATTTCTAAAGGATCGGCAGTATATATTGAGCGGGAACTGGCGGGAACTATCTTTCCCCGCCGGCGTATCGAACCATGCGATAATTACAGCCGAGCTCGGGGAGCGGTTAATTAAAGTTACATCCATAGAATACGGTTAATGCGCGGTATCTGGCTTTTCTGGAATTATCGAAACTACCGATACGGAGTCGGTCTGCGTTGAAATATCGTTAAACGAGAGCGCGGGAAAACTAGAACGGTGTTTCTATACGATTTTAATGTGTCTCACGAACAGCGCACATTACGTGACAATTAATTACATAATAATGATGATTAATTACACAATAATGACGATAATAACAATGAAGACGCGTCGGAGGATGCCTCTCGATCTCGACGATCGTGGTCGATAAACTCGGGCCGCTTTAATTATACCGAAACGTATTTTCGGGGGTATTACTCATTCCCCGGCGATTAATATTCCGTTCTAAATCCGTCGCGCGTTTCAAGTATTACGGTGGAAGAAACGCGTTCGCGTCACCCGCGCGAATTGCGCGCAGAAAACGGAGACAAACGCGCCAAAAGCAACAGTACACTCCCGGTTTTTGTACAATCCGTAAATCTTATCTTGCAATAATTCCGTGACGTACCGGGCGTCGCGCCATTGTCGCACCGAGTCAGTCGCCGTTATAAATCTATGAGATACGGAGCGATTATCTCAGTCAACAGGGGAAATTTTTACGGGCGACGTGCGTCATCTTGCTTCCCCCCGTGACTCCCCTCTGCGGAGGGGGAGGGGAGAGAGGAAACTTCGCCCATTCCGGATGGGCTTCGCCGCGGGCTGTCCTCGGACGCGAGGGAACTTTCCACGTGGTCAGCGGAATTAATTCGCAGCTAAGCTGAGCCCCGACCTCGCTCTTTCTCCATGTGATCCAATTACGACGGAACGGGATTAGGTCGAGACACGTGAACTCGCATTCCCTACGTTCTCCACCTTTTTCCTCGACGTCGTCCGATTAATCCGCCATTATTCTCCCGCGAGCTCTCATCTTTACTTCAACAGTCTCGAATCGTCGTCGACGTCGGACGTGCAAGCCGCCGTCTTCGAAATCCTGCGCAAACTTTGAAATTTTTATATCCTCGCAAATATTTCCCCTCCGACGCGATCCCGATGCGGAAAAGGTCACGCGGGGTGAGAGATCGATTGTCGGAGCTCCACTTGGCGCACATGCGGTGCCGGAGTTTTTGCTCCGAATGTAAAATTAGGTGCGTTCGGGCCGGCCGCGAGCTAGGATTTCGGGGAGCAGTGGACGTAAATAGATCAACCGTTAGAATGCGGCACGTCTTATTCATACTTACGTAAACAGGTCTTGAGGACGCGGCCCGAAGTCATCACGGCTGAACGAATAAGGAAGTGACCCGTGAACGAGAAATCCTCCTTTACTTTTGCATAATATTGTAATACACCCCTGTACTTAACGAAGATATTTACGGTAACGAGAAAAATCTCGTAAAGTTTACATAATTTATTAGGAAAGTAACATACGTGCGAACGCAACACATGTATGTACGTCGTTAATTAGATTTAATCTTTTAACGACAGTATTATTTCGGAGATAAATATCAGGCTCTAACCAATTTAGCTTTAAGTAGCCAATTAACTCGAGGAACATAATAATTCCCAAGGTTCAGGCTACTAGAAAATTACGCAGCTGCAATGGCTCGTCGCGCACGATGGATGCCTACGCCCTCGTGTCGAACCGCGGTGGAATTTTCATTCGCGGGGAGAAAAATACGAACGCGAGGAAATGAAAAAGTGCATTTCGGACGAGGATAGTCGGGTCACGTTCCCGTCGCGCGTACTTTTCCACCGCCATCGTCATTATTGCCGTTGTTTACCAACACTTTTCCACGTTTTAGCGCTCCCCCGTGCGCACGCCTTCGCCTTTACCTTACACGGAGGAAGCTCGTACGTGCCACGGTAAAACGCTCTCGAGTACGCGAATAAAACAAGTTATAGCACATGGAACGAAGTTGTTTCCGCGGATCGAGCGGTTACGGTCTCACGCACCCGCGAGCGCGTTTCGAAAGACCGCCCTCCGAATCGATGCCCTTCCGGGTTATGCGCGCGTATTGCAAGTAGGAAATACCAGAAATTCTTAGACTAAAATGCCAGCCAACCAGGCTCTAACCTTGGCTTGGAAATATGCTGCGCGAGCTAGTTATAGTTTATAAAGATACCGCGCGCGCGCGCCACGAAGCCGCAATCGCAGATTTCTCTCGTCTTCGAATAGAACATTTCGCAATCAGGCATTAATAGTTCGTCCAATTAGACTCGCAGGAAAATTCGGCCAATATTTACGTAACGCCGGGCATATTATTGATCCCGTCTGAGCTCTCATGGTTTATAGCGATTTGTGTATAAAAGTGGAGAAACGTTTGGACTATATAGGAAGATCGAGAGAAGAAGCGACGAACGTATATCTCTATTTGTCATCGTAAGAGCAAGCGGAAGAAAAGCGGATAGAAAATGCTCGACATTGAGGAAGAAGAAACCAAATTACGCGCGAGATTACGCCCTAAAAAAATAAGCTGTTCGTGTAATTGTGAATATTTTATGCGACGCGTAGACGCGAGAGCCGCTCTTTGTTTTCTTCGTGAGCAACAAGCTTTTCGCGGTACATTTTATTAATGCGCGCCGATCTAGCCCCGTGGAATTTTAATGCGAGGGACTCCGCGGTGTACACGAAAACACTCGCGAGAGAAGATCGCATTTGCAGCCGAGCACCGTCGCTACGTCGTCGTCGTCGTCGTCGTCGTCGGTACAGGGTGCGTCCGTTGCATGGGAAGAAGTATCGATCGGTCTATGTCTTCGAGGCATTTTATTTTTCTTCCCGCCGTACTCCTTCCGATCGCATTTCTTCTCGCGCGCTCGCGCGATCTCAGAAGGACAATAAAACCTTTGGGACCCTTGATCTCTTGATCTAATTCAACTCGAGCGGTGTATTAATTTTTTTTGTGCAGATAACTTTCAGATGAAGATAACCGGTGCTTTTCGATCGGAAACGTTTACCGATCGAAATGGTTTTTAAAAGGACACGATAAAGATTTTCGCGTTTTACCTCGCAATCTTCGTGGCTCGCCCAATGTTTCGGTGAAAGTAATCCGAGTTAGTGCAATCCTCCTGAGATCGTTGGCTCGTGTCCATCGCAAATCTCGATCCGGTGCTACCGTTGAAATATCGGTGACTCCAAAATCCGCTTGCTTGCCACGTAGTTCCTCGTTCGCTCCTCCTTCCATATTTCCTCATAGGAGGAACTCTAATCCTTTTGAGGAATATTCCCAAGGAAAGGATCCATCTTGCAGCGCACGGATTCTTTCCACGTCGTGTAAATATTGTATTACTTAATACTTCATTTCCATGTTTCTCCTTTGAAAAAATGTTGGTACGAGCGTATATTCGCGATATTTACATCGTGATAGAAATATAAATTGGCGATGGCTTTAGAAAATTTTTTAAATATTTTTGTTATTGTTGTAATAATATTATTGTTGTATTAACAACCCATGTTAATATCACAAATGAAATGGTTTCAAATTAAGTACAGGGAAAGCGATACAGAGCCTTGCCGCCACCAAGATTACGGCTCCGTTCGACGAGACCGAGATTCTCTATCTATTTTCCAATCTTGAAATCCCGAAAGTAATCGGAGCTGGTCCAGCTCCGTGGCGGCGTTTGGTTCGTGCCTCGTCGCAAATCCAGATCGTGAAACGTGGTCGGATATCAGTGAGATATCGTCGATGTCGAATCGCCCTTTTCTCTTTCTCGCTACTAGCCGCTATACTAGCTACTACATGCTTTCTCTCTCTCGGTTCCCCTGCGGAAGCACCTTTCTCTCGCCCATTTCTCCACCCCTTTCTCTCCTCGCCCGGAAGGGGTAGGAGGGCGGAGGCGGCCACCGACGATCGATCACCCACCTCGCCCACGTTTCTTCCTTCCGCTTTTCGCAATGGAAACCGCACGAACATTCGCGGCTCCGAAAACAGCGCTTTTTGTCGGACGCGCGCACCGGCTACCCTCGAAGAGTTTTTTATGAGATACTCGTGTGTAGTTACGGACCCCACGGGAAAACACGCAACTCAGCTCCTCTCTCGGAAATGACTTACTCCGTCCAGAATATTAGGAGGTAACTATTCCGCTTATGCGAGATATTTAGAAAAGCGTTTCTTGGAAGTTATTAGGATGCATCGAAGTAGAAATTATTATTGTGCGATTACGTAGCCGACACGCAACGAATCGAACGTTCGTCTTCGTTTCGTTTGTTGTTTTCAGTCGCGTCGTGAAAGCTATAACTAATTCATAATTATGACGTTGCGATCTTGAGCCTTTGATAATTTCTCTCTATTTTAACAGTGCCGTTCGTAATACACAATTGAACACAGACGTAACGGGCTAATCTCGAGAGTAACGCTACGTGCTCTCGTCGGGATCCTCATTTTTCATAACGTCAGCTTATTAAAGTAAATTAACCGGCAATGGAATATCTGAAAACATTAATTATGCATTCGACAACGAAGGCAACGAAGTGAACGGCATACACGCACAATATGCTCGTCCGGTCGAATATAATATCGCGATTACATTGGATACCATATTCGAGCGGATATAATTTACATACATACACGGAGACCCTTCGTATTGTACCCTTCGATATTTTAAAAGTACATTCTACCCATCTGCGATAACAAACGTGATATTCCAGTTCAACGATTGGAATTTACATGGATTTTATACGCAAGATTATTATTATTATTTTCGTTAATGAGAAAACGATCCTTTAGTATAATCAAGACACACATGAGCACAATAGAAGGGAAAGAAGCAAAAAATATAAGATAAAAATAAAGATTCATACAAAATAATTACAATAACTACAATATAATCATCGAAAATAATGAATGAGTAAGCAACCAAATATGAAATGTGTATTTTACGACACACGTTATTGAAATGATTATTGATTACATACATAATATGTTAACACAGTTAAAACTGTGCGCCATATGTAGTGCTCGATGTAATCTTGCATGGAATTGTGCAATAATTATCGTAAATCTCATTTTTTTCTCAATAATCTGTACATGATTAATTTTCAAATTATTATCTCATTCGATTCAGCGATTGCTACTCATAATAATAACGCGAATACATCGGGACAATAATATATCAGCCGCATCAACTATCGAAACATGGTCGATCGGGCAAAAGTCAATACTGTAACGGCGATGAGTGAAAGTGTAAAATTGTAGTACCTGGAAATATTAAAAAGCACCGATATACATAAAAATCAAAAGAAAGGCAGTTCTGCGTCATAAACGATGATCAGTGAGAGAAATTCTTCATTCATCCGTGCCCAAGCTGCTCGAGGAAATCCTGTTGGCGTCTGCTCTAGCGTATCAGGATAGAAATACTTACTGGACGGATAAGAGAGAAAAAGAGGCATGTCTTCACGCTTTCAGTATTCCGTGAACAATTCACAGTGTATCCGTGTACGGCCAATATAGCTGTCGCGGGATTCCCCGTACGATTGTTTCTCGCGATTATCGTCGATCGGCGGACTCGAGAAAAAGCAAAGGCTCTTTAGTGACATTTAGATCGTGATATTAAATAACCTCATGTACGGAGAACTCGTTTTATAACAGTGGTCCTCTTGGAGAGGAGAAATTTTCTCATCTTCGAGAGGATTTCCGTCTCTGTTACGAGCGAGGAACAAAGTAAAATTGAATTCGTGTTTTATGTGATGAAAACCGGACGTCGGTCAGAAACCATGTTAAAAAATTATACTAGATAATATTATTGTATTATATTATTAATGTTATTAAATTATAAGATAATTGAAGAGGAACTTAAATGTCATTAATTGTCGCGCGTCTGTATAGTTTTCTATTAGAAATAGAATTTAAATGGCTTTCTTGGATTTGAAAAATAAAAACGCGAAACAATTCAAATAATTCTAAACATTCTAACGCTATACTTCTAAAATATTCTAATGCTTTTTAATAACTTTGTAGATTCGCCTCTGAGCATCCGGGTAAAAATTATGCTTTCATCAAATACACATACGTATAATCTTGAAAACTTAAATTATTAAGAGAAATATTTCTCTTTCTTGGAGAAACATTTACGTATTAATGAGAGATTTCCTGGGAATTATTTTACACGCCAATCGGATTATATGCGTGCAGTTGTCGGATAACATTTAACATAAGCGCTGAAGTAATCATTTCCTCGAGCGAAACGGAAATTCCGAGATAAGCCGATACGAAAAGAAGGGAAGGATATAATTGGTCAGCGCAATTCTTATCGAATCTTCTAATACTTTAAACTCGTATTTTACGTAACAACGACGCGCATTTTTTTTGCGACGTAATCAAAACATAATAAACGCTCACTAGCGTTAATTAATAATGTGTATAATTGATGTACGTAGGATTTTCTTGAACGTGACTATCGTGACGTTTATTACAACTTCGTACTTTTTTATATAGCGTTCAACGCGTAGCGTTTTTTCTCACATTAAACACGATTGATCGCACATTTATCATTATTAAGGTTTTCCGACGGTTTTTGCGTCGACCGCGAACGATGAAAAGTATCTCGCTCGGTATTTCCCAGGTTTCATTCTCCAGGCACGTACGATAAGCCCGCACTTTCCTCCACACGTGTATCTAATAACAACAGCAAAAAACGACGATACAATCAACGATACGTCGTAATCTTGCGCAGCAGGTTTTATAAAGAAAAAAAAAAGAAGAAAGAAGCAAAAAAGCAGGAAACATGTTGCGAGTTGGAAGCTCGAAGACTGACGCCAGGCTGACAGTTGCGTGATATTTCGTTCCGAGATTCGTTTTATCGCAAAATCAACAGACTGCCTACGTGGATTATCTGGAACGTAGGAAGATACTTGGAGCCGCGCCGTAATAACGCCGAGATAACAAATACGTGAATTTTAGCGAGGAGTTTTAGCGGAGGGCCACCGTACGGCCGTAGATCGTCCCGCGTGCAGTAGTCGAAACAAATTGGTCATAAAATCCCTAAACGGCGATGCAGTTTCTCCTCTTAAAAGGCGCCACGACGAAAGAGAATGATATAACCCGCGAATCACGCCGTCCGATCGTCTCTCTCTCTCTCTCTTTTTCTCTCTCGGGCGAGTTCTGAGGATGACAACCGGCCGTATTTTCGCCGGATAATGGGTTTCTTGGCTTTTTCTTCTCTCCCCCTGCCCCCTCTTCTCTTCTCTCCTCTCGACCTCAGCTGCTTCTTCGCCATTAAGTTCCCTTGCTCGATTCAGACGTTCTCCGCAGACGACGAAATTATCGGCGAACAGAGTGAGACGCGGCGCGCTCGGTTTACTTCCGCATGCGTCGGCGTCGGCCGTAAATTTTCGTCGTACAAGCGCCGCACTCGAACGCACTCGCCCGCCGAAATTAATTCCGCACGAGTGTCACAATCCGGCCGATGAAAAACCCGGGCGTAGAAATCGTCGTTTCATTTCCGGAAATGAAAAAAAAATGTCCCATCGCGCTCCTCTCGCGATTCCGTTGTCGCCGATATCTTCATCTATCAATCCAGCTATATCAATTTCCATTCAATTGATAACTTACCAATTTCTTATTCGTTTCATTACGCCACAAATATCGAAAGTATCAATTCTGGAACGATTACGTGACTATTTTGCCCGCTTACGTTAAACTTTCCAGAGAGCTATTTTAGACGTATGTATAGTTTTCGAAGTTCGAAATGTGTCGACTGGTCATAATCCTGCAAACTGACTCCGAAAAACTTGCGTCAATATTAGCGCGTTCTTCATGGCACTGTTCTTCGCGAGACATCCAACTGTTTGATCAAGCGCTTGTCTCTCGACGTTATTGCGTATTACGATTGTTCTTATCGATCGATCGGAATAGTAAAGCAAATATTGACGATGAACGCGGACGGAAGTTTTGTACGCTGCTGGGGTCGTCGTTTCGACGCTTATGGTAAATTATCTTCGTCGGACAAGTGTTTGGCGAGGCTTTGCGAAACACCTTCATTCATGGCTCAGTGTCGGAACTTTTAATTTTAATCCCGCTTGTGCGAGTCGTGCAAAATAAACGATAAGTCGTTTACATCGTTGCGTTACACAAGTGTCGTTTTGCGCATGCAATAAGGTCGATACGGCGCCATTCGATTTGATAGCGCAAGCTATAAAATCTGCTCTCCTGCACTCGAACGATTCATAAAGCTCGCGCGCCCACGCACGCAATCGAAATGCATTTTATTTTTTTCAATTGTCGTGCGACAA
The DNA here is from genome assembly GCF_003070985.1 of Temnothorax curvispinosus. Classification (NCBI taxonomy): domain Eukaryota; kingdom Metazoa; phylum Arthropoda; class Insecta; order Hymenoptera; family Formicidae; genus Temnothorax; species Temnothorax curvispinosus. The sequence continues at coordinate 1,228,984 of NW_020210520.1, read as the reverse complement.
CGGCGCGGCGTTTAATTGAATCGTGTGCCTTGTAGAAACGAATGATTGCGAACGAATCGTTCGTTCTGGAAGCGACAGACTTTTAAAGGTTTTGCCTGAAATCTTTCGGAAGTAAATTCTATTTCGCACTTTCGTCACAAGCGGCTAGAATATAAATAACTTCACTTCTATATAGAAATACAACGACATATATTTCATGTTAAAAATGTATAGTTCCATTGTTCGTGAAATGTTTTTAAATATATAAATATTTCTCCAATTTTTTACTTTCAATTTTTTTAAAATTGAAAGCTACAATTATAAATTTAATATACAAATAATGGTTAAGATGTTTCCAAAAAGATTAGCTCCAGAAGGGCTTACAATGGCGATGGGATAAAAGGAACAACATAATGCCGGTTTAGCCCAGGTCCGGGTATTCAATGGGGGCCCTTCAGAGGGGGGGCTCGGCATCTCCGGCTGCTTGGGAGGGGCAGACCTACCTACACGTATTTGGGGCGCTATTTAAATGGAGGCTTATAGGGCAGGTCCGCGTTCTCGCCTTGCTATCTGGAGCAGCAGCGCCTGTGTCTGCAGAGACTGTGTCGTATTGATCTGTCGGTCTGCCTGGCACCGCGCTCGAGAAAGAGCGACGAGCGGCAGGAAGATAGGGGCAGGAAGAGGGGGAGGGAGATGGAAGGAGGACGAGGGGTAGCGTCCGAGCGGGGGCGAGGCGCGGCTTATTATAACCCGCACAATAAAGTTCAATAAGAATCTTCTCCAGAGTGGGGTAGGACGATTCATATAATGCCTGGGTTGGATGGAGGTCCGGCATTCTCGATAAATAAGACGTCCAATAAGCGTTATGAGGAAAAACGCTTCCGAAGATTCCGCTGAGTGTTTTATTATCCCGCGTATAATTTGCGGGATAGCTCGCGCCGATGACCGAGTTTTTCCTTGGGAAAACTCGTCGAGAATTCCCGATTTATTTACACATTACGTACAAACCGCGAGAGATTGCGTTCGACTCATTACGAATGCGGCGGGGAAAAGAATTACACGTTCGCTGTCGCGAACGCCGGCCGACACCGCGACGTAGATTATGCGCGAAATCTGTCGCAATCCGAGCGACTCGCCTGCGTCGAGCATGGAAAACGAGATCGGGCGAACGTCACGCGAGCCGGGCCGGACACGTGCCCGAGAGGAATGTCAGAGATTGCACGCGCAAAGTGAGGATTCGTGTCCATTCGCGGATCCAAGGGTTTCTCGATAGCGGCAAGGGATTCCTCCATTGTTTGCGGATAAAACTGTTTCGACAAAAATAAAACTACATAAATAAATATAGCTTCGTAATTACGCTCGCAGGAAAATGCGAAGTTTTTCCAAGAGACACGGCCGAGTGTGCATTTTGTTTTTCTTCAAAAAAGCGCTTGATATCTCCAACCAGATAATTCCTAAACCGCGAATAAATGCAAAAATTATTCACTCGTCTGCAGTCTGTTCGATTTCTTTCTGAATCTATTCGGTCGAAATAGCACTTTCGATTAAAAATAGAGCCAGCCTGACACTTGATCGACGAGACCTGTCTAGGTACTCACGAAAATTCCGTCGTCAGAAATCTACGGAACGAATGCGTTTCTTCATCGGGCGAGCTTTTTAACCATCTCGACTGCAACGATAAGTGTTACGATGCGCGCACGTGACTCGACGGTCGATTCGTTGTATAACCCGGGCGGACGGGTTACGCAACGTGATTCCACACGGTTTCCTCCCGTCGTATTCATCGTCGGAGTGGAGTAATCGCCGCTCTCGGCAAGTACGCGTGCCTATCCCACCTTTTCTGACTTGTAGGCCGGAATAATCCTCAAACAGGTAAACGACGAATTGATCGCGACGCCGCGCACCCTCTCCATAGGGTCTCCTAGCTCGACCTCAGACCTTTCTCGTTCTCGTGCGTGTTTACTTAAAGCCTCATCGACGACGACGCTTCTTATCCGATCTGAAGGATACAGGCGTCGCCCCCGGGACGGGCGGCGACGCCCCGGGACGTCGTTGGGCGGCGGGGCGTCGTCTTGACCCAATTTGCACAGGCTGGTGTAATTAAATCAGCTCTCCCTCGCGCGCACTCTGTCTCTCTCTCTCTCGCCGCTGTTTCTTCGGGGATCGATTAAGCGAATATATATATATATATATATATATACGCGAGCTGAGCGCGCGCACTGACGAATTTAATCCATTCCGCTGAATTCTGAATTCGGAGGCCGCTTCGTGTTACTATAATTGACTCAGGCATTTGGAATCAGGTGCGCGCTTGCAAGTCAGGTGCGTAGTTTGGAAAATTATTGTCACGGTTAATTCGTTTCTGCTTTTAGAACAATTCGTATATAAGACGTAAGTGTTGAAGGATGTTTAAATAACGGAATATACCGTTTAACTATCGCATATTTATTTCTTTTATTGTCAATAATAATTATTTAAATAATATACAATTGCTAGCCTACATTATTCACCCGAATGAAAGGAGATATGATTTGAAAAGATATATTAATAAAAAAATTTCAGTAAATATACTCTTCTCTTTATAAAGATCTATAAAACTAAAAAGCTTCGCATGTTATACTTCTGGAATTGTTATTTCTCGTGATCGAATCTGTTATCTCCTAGATAAGTCCAACTAATAAGTAATAATTCCGATCTACATATTTTTCAACCTAATGACAGATATATAATCTATATATAAAAATACCCGATAAAATCATCTAACGTTATTGTCTTAAGAAAATATTTCTGAAGGTATATTTTTCTTCTTTACTAAAAATTGTTTTTTTTTTCCTTCAAGCCACAATATCCTTTCGTTCGATTGCAATCTACGTTTAATAGATAACCAAGCAATTACTATTCTTTTATCAGCATCTTAACGTCGAGTAGAGATGACGTCGGGAATCAGTGGAATCACCTTGTTCGCGTCGTCTTTGTCGCGCCGCGATACGTCACATTTCACGTGTCGAGCGTGGGTATCTCGCTCAAGTGCATCGATCGACGTCCGACGCGATCAAACGGCCGCTCGCATTGCGAGCGAGTAGCGGGATAATTAGCCGGGGGTATGCCGCTTCTTTGTCTCGGCGTGATCGCGTGTCGACGCGTTGCCCCGCCGCTTCGCGCACACGTCGAGAATATCGAGGATCACTCGTCGACTGTACCGGGGAACTCCCCCGCGCTCCATTGACTTCGTTCGCCGAAGGACGTTTTATCTCCGGCCCACATATCGGCACCTCTTCTACCACGCGACCTCCATTCAGTCCGGCGTAAATACAAAGGGCGCCGGCACCACCGAGCACTCGATTGCACTCCCGTGAGAGGGAGAGAGAGAGAGAGAGAGAGAGAGACTGGCTGAGAAAAATCCCTTTGACACTTTGACACCTGCCGCGAATCGATCTCGCCGACTCGTGGATAATTCCACGGACGATAATAAAATAAGCGTAACTGCAGCGATGAGAATTTCGTAAAATTGAATTCGTCCCATTTTTACTTTGTTGAAAATATAACTTAGTTCACGAGATGAGGTAAAACTCTTATCAGATAGCTGACGGAAGGAGAGAAAGACGGGAAAGAATAGGAAGATTAATGTGACGCGATTGTTTTTTCAAATGTCAAACTCGACGAACTCCGGATAAACATCGCGGTCGAGAAATATCGCGGGAAAATCAAGGTAGCGGAAATTACGGGCACTTCGCGAGGCACTTGGTCAGGCACGGGAGCCGCAAGGCCGTATATTTTTAACCTGAGAACCTTCCGGCAACCCTGCCGCGGGATCAATACCTACAACCACCCCCGTCTCGCCGTCGTGTACTACTGCTAGAGAAGTGGAAGACCGCCGCTAACTTTAACCTACATACCCACCGCCTCTGGCCGGCAGCCCACCGCCACCGGTGGAAACTTGCCACCGAGTCAAGTGCAGGGAAGAGGCCGGGGGGGGAAAAAATGCGGGTACGCGATGCAGATGCGCGCCGAGTAAAGCCGCCCGCGAGAAACGAGCCGCGGGGCCGCCGAGTGCAACGAAATGTTTCTCGATAAGAAAGTTGGAAAACCCATTTCCGCTATCTTGCCCCGTCGAAATATTTCATCGCGATTCACGCGCCGTTGCGCGTGAAATGCAAATTGCTTCCATCCCTGTAACGTTTATAGTAAATGTAATCCAAATTTTTCATTAAATAATTATATTTTACTATTTCAAGCTGGTGGAATATCGAAAGTATCTTTCAGTATATCTTATGCGGAACAGATACACATTGGAATTGAAATAACTCACCGTATCTTATCTCCAGGAAAAATTTCCAATGCTTTTTAAATTCTGAATCATTAAATTCCTCTAAAAATGATAATTACGAAATTATATTACACACAATACTTTGAGAAATAAAATCCGTGTAAAAGGAAAAGGTGGAAGAACTTGGTAGAAGTGAATATCGCGACCCAAGTCTCGCTTCTTTGGAGGGTCACCGGCCTGAAAGACGTGAAAAACTTTTTTGCGGTTTTCGCCTTTCTTTTTCCCTTTCTCTCTCTTCCTCTCCATTTCGGATGAAGCTCCATTTTCCCCCGCGACGTCGCGGGCGGGTTGGAGGAGAGAAGCCAAGAGAAAACGGGCAATCGAGTTCCGAGATTCTCAGCTCGAGGTCGCCGGATATACCCGGTACTCGTAGAGGAGTCCTTGATAGACGCCTAAGAATCTCTGCGAGAAGAGTGAAAAGAGAGAAAGAGAAGAGTAAGAGAATGAGAAAATATCGAGAAAAGAGGAACCACCTTTCGCTCTCGGTGCCATTCAGAGAAAGAACGACTTCCGCAATTGCGGCGGCCTGCGCTCGTGAATGGCGGATAGTCGCCTGCGCAATCTCGTCGCTTCTAAGAGCAATCTCTTTTATCACCTCTCACCCCCTTGTTTCTTCTCCCTCGTTTGCGTCACACAGGACTGTTTGCGGACGTGGACATTTTTATACGGCCAACGCCGTATGACGCGCGCGTCGCTTTCGCGGCGTGCATAATTTACGCGTCGTGCGCTCGGCGACGCGCGTAAACAGCCTCGAACGTAAGAGAACGCGACGGAACGTAAAAGAATGACAGAATTGCGAGAGCTTGATTCAGGCTCGTGAACGGTAGCGAAAATGAAGATAAAGTAGACACGTATAAAACTCAATTGGTCTATTCTATAAATAATACCGCGTACAAGTCCCGGTAAGTTGGGTCGTAAGAAAATAATAAATGCCAACAAAGCGATCTTCGATCGTTCTTTGACTGGATCGCCTAACATTCATTTCACTTAGCGTAACGTATTATATTGCTTCGCAAAATAAACATTTCACATTATTATTTCATTTCTCATGTACGATATGGATCTATAATATCCTCACCGAGAATAACTCATGATTAAACTCCTCATACACGTGAGATGGATTGAGTTACTTGCGATAATGAAGGGGCAAACTGGTTCCTCGTTAAATTATGAATGAGAATAATTCTCGAAAGATCCTCGGAAGATCCGCCTTTTGTTGATAATCGCAGAGTTTTCGGAGGCATTATCTCCCGCGGACCGTTCTCTTTGCGAGGAAAACGGCGGGGGAAACGATCCGGGGCCGGCTCTGTCTCGGTTCCCTGAGCGTGCGAGGTCGAGAAACGGCGGGAGCGAGTAACCGGAAGCCGTGTTCCATTTCAATGCGCGAGCCTCGCTCGTGAAAGGAACCGATAACGCTTGTCGGCCGAGAGCCGGCCGAGGCGAACCCTTTCCATAGGCGAGATAGTCGAGTGCGTTCCTTCGACGCGATTTCGGATTTCCCCGCACGGAATCCTCTCCGCGAACGATGAACACCCCGTTCTTCTGTGTGCAACTCGGGAAGAGGGAAGGGTGCGGGTGCGGGCGCACGACCTATTGTCGGCCTCTGATAATGCGTGCGAGCAGACGCTCCACGCGATATTCCTATTCGGCAGTCAACAAACTTCGCCATTCATTTGCGAATCGAGGGGGGACGGATGCGGGTAATTAAGATTCGCAGCCGAGGAGTAGAATAGATCGTCGTAGTGCGTTTGCGATTGAATTGAAATTGCATGGAATTTGTCAACTATCGCGTCGATACGATAGGATTCTCTACGAGAGTGTAGATATACATCTTAAGTTAATTTTTATCAAAGAGAAATCGAAAATTAGTCCTCTCGAAGAATCCTCAAGATGTGATCAATATTCGGTACACTTTTAACATAATTTCTCCGTTTGTGGATGTTGCAGATCCCCGGATATTCGCTACTTGTAGCAACTGGAGAGACGGTAGTCTGCGCGCGTTGAAAAATCGGCTGTCGGATCACGGAGCGTCGGCAGCATCCGGCAGCTCCGTCAGCCAGACATATACCACCACCCGGAACAATCCCTCGCCCGTGGCAAGACGGCCGATCGTGCGGACGTCCTCGGTGCTATCCCCGCGCGGCCGCTACGTGCGACGACAACAGCCCAAAGATTCTCCCACCGAAGGCCAAGATGCATATCGAGGTGCAGGTGGCGCTTAACTTCGTGATATCTTACCTCTACAATAAACTGCCGCGCAGACGGGTCAACATCTTCGGCGAGGAGCTCGAGAAGGCGCTCAAGGACAAGTTCAAGGGCCACTGGTACCCGGAGAAGCCGTTCAAAGGCTCGGCGTTCAGGTGCCTCAAGACCGGCGACCCGGTCGATCCGGTGCTGGAGCGCGCCGCGAAAGAGAGCGGCGTGCCGATCCAAGACATCCTGGAGAATCTGCCGGCCGAGCTCGCCGTCTGGGTCGATCCCGGCGAGGTGAGCTACCGTATCGGTGAGCTGAACGCCGTGAAGATTCTCTACTCGGAGACCGGTGACCCGCACGACGAGACCTCGGCCGATCGCGAGGTCACCAAGACCTTCAATCCGGAAGCGCAGTGCTTCAGGCCGATCGAGGCCGTGAGCACGTCCTTGAGCGGTCTCAGCCTCAGCCCGAAGTCAACTTCGCCGTTCTCGAGCTCCCTCGGCAGCAACGCCAGCAACGGCTCGTCCAACAACCAGCAGAACGGCCACGGATCCGGTTCCTCGTCTGCGCCCTCACCCACGCCCATCACCAGCTCCTTCAAGGGCTCGCCCAGCCCCGTACCGGCCTTCATCCCGCGTACCACCGCCCCGCTCACCTTCACCACCGCTACCTTCGCCCAGACCAAGTTCGGCAGCACCAAGCTCAAGACTAGCAGCAAACGCGCCAACAGGTTGGTACATGCCCTTTGATGTTTCCTCCCGTTCTCGAATCAATCAAATTGAAAATCCAACTTATTATTAAAGCTTTTGAACATTTAAAATAATGCTTGCTTGTCTTCACTTTTTTGCTGCCATTATGGAAATAAAGTTTATTTGCTTGAGACGTTTAAAAACGGATGGTTTTGATATGATTAATCGGTGCAAAAATTGATGACGAATACAAATAAACCTTAATTTTCCAAGTGATGATTACCTCGAGTTTATGCGACGGAAGATTTTGTAATGAAAATAATTATTTCTTTCACTTATAAACATAATTGTATGCAAAATAGTTAAATTTTGTTGCTATTCGAGAAGTGTCATATTGAAAAAATGGTAAGGAAATTATTTAACAAATTACACGCAGTATTATTCATTAAAAAAAATATTGCAACAACTGATCGTTTATATTCTTTCGCTATTACACTTCTCGAGTTTCCTAGATAACACATTCTGTATGTGTATTCGTGGAATGCTGCTTGCAATTGTCTCAGGTATATCTTCATTTACCATCGCTAGAAACTAACTTCACTTACAATTCCCGCGGTATAAAAAGCAAATTGAACAGTGGGATCGCCATTAGGTGGATAATTGTTCGCTTCGCAAGCAAATAACCGTAGAAATAGCTGAGCATGCTCGAAATTAGAGAACAACGCGTAACAAACCGTACGATCTATCGTACATTGCCGATAGGATTTTATTTTAGCGCGCGCGTCATCCCCCGTTTTTCGAAACACACACGAGCACGACAGAACAAAACGCGCATACTAACCAGGCCGCGACGATCTACCAATCCCGGATCCACACATACACGCGTGTATACACAGAGCCACTGATGAACCGCACGGTACCGCTCGGTTTCAGGATGTCGCCCACCGAGTTCTCAAACTATATAAAGCAGCGCGCAGCGATGCAGCAGCAGATTCACCATCACCACCATCATCAGCAGCAACAGCAGCATCAGCCGCAGCCGCAACAGCCACAGCAGCAGCAGCAGCAGCAGCAGCAACAACAGCAACAGGCGACCGCGGCCGGCGCAGGATTGCCAGTCTCGCAGAGCTCGCCGCGCAGTCGTAGCCTATCGCCCGGCAGCATAGTCGCTGGTGCCGGGCAGCAACACGCGGATCCGAGCGCGTACTTCTTCCAGCACGGTCCGGCAGCGGCCGCAGCGGCATACCACGCGCAATTCCCCCATCGCAACATCTTCGACTCGTCGGCGAGCCACGGCGGCTACCTGCCGGCCGATCTCTACGCCGGCACCAAATTCCCATCATCGTACCTCGACCCGACTACCCTGGCCGGCCATCAGTTCTACGGCGGTAGCATGAACGGCACCGGCGCCGGTACCGGCGGTGCTGTAAACGGCACCACCAGCGCCGGGGCCGGTACCCAGGGGGTCGGTAGCGCCGGCGCCGGTAACCTCGGCCCGATCGGCTCCGCGACGAGCAACGGCAACGTCAACACCGGCGCGGCCGTCGCGGCGCAGCAGCAGGACAAGAACGCCCTGGTCGAGGGCCTCAACAATTTCGGCCTCGGCTCGGTCGCGCCCTACCCGGCCAGCCAATATCAACACCTGCTCGTGGCCAACTAATACCTCGCGCGTGCACATCAAGTCGTTAAAAGCACCGCCGTCGCGTCCCGCGGCGGCGGTAACAACGTTCTCGTTTTCGGTGCTGCTGGTCCGGCGGCGGGCAAGAAGGAGAGAAAGCCGTCACCTCTGAGACTCCGTCGTCGAGACGTTGTCCAGAGTCCGGCTTCCTGAAAACACACGTCCATCAGCCCCGAGAGTCGGTCCCACTCTATCTCTCCTCTCCCGATCGGAGTCCACCGGTTACGGTTGACGATACCCAACTTGTCCTCTCCCGTGATTCCCTCATCCAGACGCTTCTCAGAGAACGCGCTTTCGTTCGATCTTTCCTAATCCAAGGAGTCCGAGATACTTTGTATATATATTATAACGAACGGGGGAGAGATAGAGAAAAAGAGCGGAGAAAAAGAGAGAGAGAAAGAGCGAACAACAAGCCGCCGAACAATCGGCACCGATGACGATCACGAAAGCGATCGAGACGAGGAAAGAAAGCGTGATATAACGGAGAAAAAGAGAAAGAGAGCGAACGAGCGAGCGAGCGACATAGTGTATGCGTGTGGAGATGATGCTTGGTTCTAAGGTACGCCTGGTTGCGAGGTAGCGTGTGCGTGCAGAAACGTTTTAGGCGTGGAGGAGAGAGAGAAGAGGAGACGGAAGGAAGCGGCTAACGGCTAACGAGAGCGTGTATATGTGTTAAAACCCGATAAGGACTCGATTGGCGATGGCGCGAGACGCTCGTTCGAGATGGAAGCCATCGTGTGGCTACCTACGACACACACATATATATATATATACACACACAACACATGCGCAAGGGTATATACCTATACCGCATGTAGCACACCGGCGGACATTCGAACGACGCGTCGAGCGCGCATCTGGGACAGTAAAAATACACTCGACACATTATAGGGATACACACACACACAAACACACAGAGATATACATATTATACCGATCTTCCCTTATATACATCCCGTACATGCGATACGAATACGAACCCACGCGGGCACACTTAGATCACCACACACGTCAACACGCGAGTATTACCCATGCACGAGACACACACACACGTACGTATTAATGAAACAAAAAAAGAAAAAGAGGAAAACCACATATACGCGACATTGACTCACACAGATATTACCAACGTGTAATAATTTATTTTTTCACTGGTATATAGTCGGAGAATTGAATAATGAATATATATCTGTAGAGCCTATGTATTATATTCGAGATGCACTCACTCTTCACCGGGTTCTCGCGAAACGGTAGGAACTACACACTTGTCCCTCAAATTCTCGTGCTCGAGCGGGCCGTCGTCGGTGTCGGGAGAGCGAGAGACCCGTGGACCGATAAAAAAAAGATCGGAAAGGTAAGGTGTCTTCCAAAGTCTTTTTTCTCCATCGATCGAGGCGCCGATACGAGGCGACGCCGCGGCGTCGCTTCGTTTCGCGCGAGAATCGCGGGCCGGCTATGCGATCCCGGGCAACGCGGAAAGCTATTCAGGCACTAAATACGTAAAGGCGCGAAGCTCTTTAAACGAGATCGAAGATCGGATCGCGAATAGCTTTCCCCGCGCGGAGGACCCTTCGAATTGAGAGATAAAGAGCAAAAACCGAGAAATCTACGGCAGACGGCCCGTTCATGCGCACGAGACGAGTAAATAAAACGAGAAGGAACAACGCGATCAAGGAACGAAGGTTCGATCCTTCCGCGAGTATAGTGATAATGTAGAGAAAGAGAGAAACGAGCTCGCAGTTTTATACCGTTTGGAAAACTCGTCCTCGGTACGATTTTACATTTTATTTTTATAATAAATGCAGTAGAATGTAGGAGAAAATCGAGAGCGAGAGAGAGAGAGAGAGAGAGAGAGTGCAGCGCGTGATGTGCAAGGGGAGGAGGAGAAGTAAAAGGCGAGATAGAAAAAGAGCCAGCCGGTGTGTTCGCAAGGGACGTAAGTGGCCTCGTTGCAGGCCCCTCGATATTTGCTCGGCTGCGCCTGCGAGCTGGTCCCCGCCCGCCCGTCCGCCGCAGAAAAACCATTGGGAATCGATTTCCTTTCGAGATATTACCTTTCGATTTGACATCCGGAGTCGATGACCCTCTGAGCTGTCGAGGAAACCTCTTCGAATCGTTAAACCTCGGCAATACGCTCCTTGCCGCCTATACTTTTAAACTTTGAACCCGGAAACTCTTTCTAATTATTTCCCGATCGCCGTAGGCACCGCTCGCGAGTAGCTCGCAAACAAGAACAAGTTTTCAAGCGGTTGATGAGATCTTCGTCGATTAAGATCAATTACTTCGAATGTGAGAACATTAATTAGTGGCTTAACGATAATTTGTAATGTAATCGATCCCTTTTGATAGTATCTTTTCCCTATCTTTTCTCAAACAGAATCGTCCGCGGAGCTTTAGCGGTGCTAACAAAGAAAAAAGTCAAGTACAAAGCTAACGAGAGTCAATCAGAAGCAGGATGAACGGCGGGTGGGATACTTTCGAGGGAGCAACGTCGTCGCTTATCGTTCACGAGGTTAATTAGGTGATTACGTAATTAAAAGGCCGCGCGTTATTGTCCTTGTCGGCGAGGCGACGGGCTCATTTGGTCGCAAAAAAAATCGATCTTTCAATGCATTCTAAAGACACGCACTAAATTTTCAGCAGCAGTCATTTTATCTTCCGGAGTTTAACGAATCTACTTTAATGCTGATTTTCTAAAAGACTTGAGATTTCGCGATTTAACTTTAGTCGGCACGAGAGATCGACCTGAACTACAGGGTGTTCATCGTAAAACGCTACCGAAGCTTCGCTTCGTAATGTTATGTCACTATAAACTTTTAGTATAAAGTAAATAAATGCCGAGATAACGCTTTACAACGAAAATTCCGCTTTCGTACGTCAGAACCGTCTTCCTTACTAAAAAATCGCCTATAATACAAAAGAAGAGAATTATGGGTTGCGTTTTAAAATGAACATGCTCTGTATATTCCATCCGTGTTGCAGCCTCAAAGATCATCCCCGAATATTAGTTGCGCGCGGTTATTTCGATTTCCTGCGCTTGAATTAATTCAATAATACGCCTCGTAATTTCCGAGCTAATAATTACGCTAATCCTCGAGAGGAGAGTTGTAACGTTTGTATACGAGGCACGAAATTCGATACTGAAAATTTCACGGAAATTAACTTTGCGATAAATCTTCTATCGTTCGCGTATTATCGATGTATTTAATCCCCTTCGCAAGTCGAGCCTCGCCGACGAGTGTCCCGCGACTGTTCGACGTGACAGTAACGGCGGCGGAGGTGCCGCGAGCCGCGGACCGCGGACACTAGGTGCTAAAAGTATTCAAAAGTGTTAATCCTGTGACCGTGGGACAAAACGCAAGGCTACAGGGCCCGAGAACAATCCGGAGACCACACTCCGGCATCGATCCCGCGTTTACCGATCAGCCGCGTCCGCGCGTCCTATCCTTATAGACACTAATTTCCCACGACACTCTCGTAGCGTGTCGTTGTAGCCGTAGCGTGTAAATGTCTAGCGTGTAATTTCTAGGTATGTTGTATGTTTAGTCGTTCTTTCTTACGGACTTTTGTATAGGCCTTTTTGTAAATTATCCTCGCACCCGGTCGCGGCCCGGTTCGAAGCGGGATCGATGTTGGACGACCTTCCCGGAACGCGTCCGAATCGAAGGATTCGATGCGAGAAACGAGGCGAGTTCACGATTTCTGAGATCCGATCTTAAATCCCGGATCGATTACCTAAAAATTAATGTTGTAAATAACGGACCTGCGTCTTGCTTAACGCGCCGAAACTTTCGATTCTCGTCGCGAATTTCGGAAGGTTGAAGAATCGTTTTTTATATGATACCTCGGTCCAAAGTGAAACTGTAGTCGAAAATTTAGTCAAATTGTGTCGACTCGTACATTCGGGGATTTAGTCGACAGGTCGGTGGTCTCCGGACGGGTCGGGGGGTGCGAAAACAAGTTTTAACCGTGGAACTTAACTACTAAAGTAGACGTGAGAAGACGCTGATGAAGAACAGAACCCTTTAGTAATATCTAAACTCTAATTATAACTATTATAACGATACGTACGACTGTGGTAGCTATGCTAGTACCTGCTATTGTTAAAGAGAAAGTGATGCGAATAAGGTAGAGACGATCGAAGGAACAGAGGGAAATGCCGCTGGAAAAAAAATACGAACTACAGCATAGTGCCTCAGTGCGTGTCGACATTCGCTCATCGATATGACTTTTACAATGATTTTCTTATATTTCACATAGTTGCATGTATTTTTTTAATATTTCGAAATCATAATTTTATTCCAAATTTTATTTGATTACTATTACAAAGTAAAAAATATTGAACTTAGAAAGAATTGTCAACTTGAAATATTAACATGTCTTTTTATAAGGTTTTATAAAATTGATTTTATAAATAGACTTGTAGTGTAGCTCTTTTTTATATAAATGTCGACTTTTTTTTATGATACGCACTCGAGTCATTGTGCATCGAGACAAGTTTCGCACCGCGTTCTGTCAGTGAGCTTCGCAAACGATCTAAAGTCTGTCTTACGATATCTTGTTTTTTTCGCGTCGACGTGCAGATACTCCTCGTTTCCGTCGCCCCGCATCAGCGTATGATCGTGCCTCGTCAAAAACTCACGCACGACGTTGTTTATTCTTATAATTTTTCTAATCGCTCGCGCACGATTGGGTATACAAGCGGCGTAGATTTTTTTGCGCCTCGCGGCAGCGAAAATCAGATCCGGTCAGGAAATCCGTCGGTCGTGTTTTCTCGCGTCGCGATCTGAAAGTAACGTCTCTCGCATAAGAGAGGAAATCCCGGATGGGCACGCGAGAAAGGGAAAGAGAGAGATTCTTTCTTCGTGACGCGAGATCGCGAAAGTTTCGACAGCCCGCGGTCGCACCTCGCTGGCAGTTTGGACGGAGGGCACAACGACGTCGACGGCGACGGCGACGACAACGGTTGAAGTCGAGGAGGCGATGAAAGGAAGCCGATGGACGGAAACTTTCGAAATCATTGCGACCGCGGAAACTTCGCAGACTTTAAACGGGTTTCGTCCGGACTGTCGAATGGCACTCGAATGCGAATAACGCGATCGGCCGGCCGGCCGATCGGCGGCAGCGTTTATAAAAGCCGACGACTTACGGTCAGGTACGCGATCCGAAAGTTTTCGCGCTCCGACGGATTCTATGGCGTTGTACGCAGGGGCGACAGAAAGGGGGTGGCGGAAAGAGAAGACGGAGCGCAAAATGCGAAACGGCGAGGGTGGAACGAGAGAGAGAGAGAGAGAGAAAGAGAGAACGGTAAAGGGTGGCAACTCAATGCAATAAGTCGCGAATCAAATGGATCTCGGCTTGAGACGAGAGGCTCAGATTAGCAAAGAATCAAACATGATGTATACTCTTTAAAACAAACAAAACAAAAGTGAAACTAAGAGACAAGAGAATAAAAAAGGGAGATATTAAAACTAGGAAACGCGCGCGCAACGCGTAAAGTGCGCAAACGGGGCGCGAATAGAGCGGCGCGAATCAACGTGAAAGAGAATAGAGAGTGAGGGAGGAAGAGAAAGAGAAGTTAAGCGGATCTAATTAATACTGATAGAGCATACACATTGAGATACACAAAAACATATAGTATTATACGTTTTACGATACGATTGTAATGAACACTTTGTAAGCAAAGGGAAAAAAAAAGTTACGCATAGTTTTCCATTACCCCCGTAATGAATGTAATTCGTTAAAAGGGAGAGTTCAGACAGAAAATACACACGCGGTCCACGAACACACACAGACAGACGGTCAAAAGGAGTGTACATGTGCAAGCACGCGCATACATACATATATATACACACACATACGTTCGAAGTCACTCGGGTACACATAAGAATTTATAAGAAAAAAAAATGAAGTCGGTAATCTGTCTTTAAAGTATCATGTGTCTATAAACTATAGCGATCGATATTGTCTTTTAAATAAATGGCAAAAAAAATACAAATAACCGTGGTAACGTCGTGTAAGGTAGCGATAAACAAACACTCTGCAATATAATGACATAATATATATTCTTACATTTATAACGGCGGAACATACGATGGATATTATGTGACGAGAGCAGACAGCGGGAAGCCCGAAAAAATCGTGTAAAATGCGCGTCGAGGAGTATCGGAGAAATGCCATCGCGAGAATTGAATCGGTCCTCCTTCCCTCGGAATCATCCTGAACGAAAGAGAGAAGAGAAAAAATGGCGTGTTTTTCGATACTACTGAACGCGCATGGAGATATCACATGGATACACACACACACACATTAGACACACAAAGTACACAAAGAGAGATCCAAAAAAACAAACTATCGATTATTCTACCAAGTAAAATGAATTAACAAGAGGATGATAATTAGATTTGTAATTAATTACATATATATTTTTCAATACTTTAACTACTTGCTGAATGTAAACTATATACATATAATTATATATATATTATATATATTATATACATATATTATATATATATATATATATATATTATATACATACACACTTCTAATGCGCGCGATATCGCGCGCGCGTGAGGATGAAGAAGGGTGCGACGATGAAAGCAGCTTCGCAGAGAATCTCTGAGGGAACGCTGAGACAGAACGTTAAAACGGTGAAATCGAGGATCACCTCGAGAAACAGAAATCCTCGGGAGAACCATCGGCTAAAATAATGGTCCTCCGATTTTTTCGGTGTCTTCCGGTAGACTCTCGGCGGGCGTCTTTCATCGACGCGATCGCTCGCTTCCGGCTCGGCCGCAGCTCGCGAGAATCGAGAGGAATGGAGCGAGAACGTAAACATTCGGGGAAAGGGAGGAGACTGTCTCTCGTCGTGGCGGATCACGTGCCGAGCGGAAACGAGCGACGGGCACCCATCTTCGACCGTTCCCCTCGGGAAAGCGGAAGAGTTTCTGCGAGATCTTTTTGTACCCCGCCCAAGTTACACTCTCGGTGTCGAAAAAAAAAACTGTCACACTACGTGTAAGTGAATCCTAAATGTAACTGTTAATTGCCCCTACTCCAAAGCCCCCCAACCCACGCCATTTGTATAGAGAGAAGAAAACTCGCGAGTATGGGAGAGAAAGAGAGAGAGAGAAAGATACATGCGTGCAAGACGGAGCGATTGGCTGTATGGATTAATTACGTGGTAGCGCGTGCATGTGTATGGGAGTGTGAGGACACGTTCGTTCGCCTTAGTTACTTTTTTTCTGGGTGCAAAATGGGAAAAAATGGAGATCCTTTCGAATGATTTTTGCACGCCTATGATTGTTATGTATAGATCGTATACTTACGATTATTACTATTATGATTATGATTATTATCTTCACCCCTTAGACGAAAAAGAAAAAGAGACAGACACACTGCGCGCCTATATATATATCTGTATATAGGTCTTTTCTCACCTCACCTTGTTTCTTTTCTTTTTTTCTTCGTTCGTTTATTTTTTTCTCTTTTTTACATTATACATATATATATTAGAGATGTATTTTCTGTTGGCTCGTTAGATTTTGTTCCTTTATTTTTGTACGAAAACGCAACATCGACGACGACGCGTCGTCGATTTTACCTATACATATATATATAAATACATATATATGAATATTATAATTGTAGCTCGCTTATAAGATTATCGTTCAACCCTTCTTTTGATATAGTTTGTTATTGTTGTTTTTGTATGATATTTGATTATATATACCGGCGTGCGCGTGTCGCGCGTCAGAGAAATAATATATATAAATATATATACTACCATATTAT
Source organism: Temnothorax curvispinosus (assembly GCF_003070985.1). Lineage (NCBI taxonomy): Eukaryota > Metazoa > Arthropoda > Insecta > Hymenoptera > Formicidae > Temnothorax > Temnothorax curvispinosus. The sequence goes on along the minus strand of NW_020210520.1, from coordinate 1,212,320 downwards.
ATATATATAATATATATTTTTGTTAATAATACAGTGGTTTGATAACTACATTAGCCTGTTAATAATGAATTTGTTTCTCTGTTTCTTACGACCCGTGAATATACATAGATAGACACACGTGCATATACATAGATATATATATATATATATTATACATATTATACATACCTATATATATATAAATATCGATTATATATATACATATACCGCTACATTATATTTTGTTTAACAGTGTGACGAAGCGACAATGAAGCGTTTCTTGAAATTTGTCGAGCGACTTTACAAGGGGCTCCGACACGAAATATTGAATATCGAAACTCGCGTGTAATATAACTTATAATATCATTTTGTAAATTATTTTTTGTATTTTTATATATATACATATATAAATAACGAAAGCATACAAAAGAGAGTCGCGGAACAGTGTTATGCGCACGACGAGAAATCAAGAGAGTTTGAGAGTAAGAAAGAGAGAGAGAGAGAGAGAGAGAGAAAGAAAGACCGAGCGAGAGAGAGGGAGAGAAAGGGAGCGAGAGAATGCATCGGAGACGAGAGAACGTTCATGATGAAAGGAAGGGAAAAGAAAACAAAAAATCCTCGTGACGCATTAATTAACACTGACGATACTTAATCAGTCGCTGACAGTCCTTTCGTTGATCGAAAGCGGCGCCAAGATTTATTATCCGAACGACTACCAGAAAATCGCATACGGCGCGTATGCAACGTTTGTAAAACTATAAAACGAGTACACACAAATGTGCATACACACGTACACAGACAGACACACGGCGCAAAGTTTAATTTAATACGACACGCCAGCCCCGAAGATTGCGATTGTTCCCGATTACTTGTAACCTCTCTGTATGTATTTTGCAGCTTGTCAGTGCTTTTTGTTCATTATTACATTACCTTACAAATATTAATTCACCGTTCTTTTTGTACCAGTCTTACTCTTTACGTGTCGCCGGGATGCGAGCTTTAACTGTATATGATTTCAACCCAACGGACACAGTGCAACGCAAACTCCAAAGAAAGCGCGGCCACGGCCGGCGCCGATCTCGGGCCGTTCGCTCGCGATCGTTGGTGACCTCGCAAAGCAACTTATTGTTAGTATAATAGCGTATACCAGATATTATTTTTCTCAAAGATCAAGCAGACACGATCGGACAGCAAGTAACTGAGAAAGTTACGTGCTGGATTCCAGTTACCCTCGACCGCGGCTTTGGATAATTTTAACCCTTTCCATACTCTCGCTAATATGGATCCTTATCGCAATATTCACCCGAACATTATTTATATGTATCACAGCGTATAATTACATTACCGATTTATTTTCCAGCGTAATGTTCCGAACATACGAAAGTGCGAAATCAAACACGAGTTGGAAGGGGTTTTTAGCACACCGACTAGACGAAATACTTTTCGCGATAATAATAACGGAGAGCCCAAAATTATTATCGGTGTGTAATTTTGATCACTGAAATATTTAGCCGCGTCGAGAATTGGCACATCCCCGAGACACAATGCTCCATATACGCACGTTTCCGCGGTCGGGGGTTGGATTCCGTGTTCGCGCACATGGAGAAAGATTTATCGTCCCTCGCCGGTCGGGGCCACACGGAGCGCCTCGCGCGCGGGATTACCCTCGCGGCGTGTAAGATGCTATCGGCCTTATGTAAATTAACCACGCCATTCAAGCCGCAACGGAGTCTGAGTAATTATGACAGATAATTGTCTCGTATCTCATTACGAAATAAACCCCCTAATCGATTCTGTATTCCCCCGCGAGCGAGCGAGCGAGCGAGCGCCTGTCGCGATTTTCTCGCTACGGCCGATAGCGCGATACGTCGCCGTGCGATTCTCTCGATGGAACCCACGACCGGCAAGATATATAAGTCTCTCCGCTGAAGTATTAATAATCAAAAAAACGCGCGCACGCGCGGCGATTTGCGTGTCGTCGTTTCGCTGTAATTCGCCTCCATCCTTGAGTCGGCTTTTAAAAAGCTGCTTGGAAGAGATCCGTCGAGAAGTTTCAAGAAATTTCGTTTCACGCGCATGGGAAAACGAGAGGAGAGCCAAAGGAAGCTAGCAACGGGAGATCTTTGATTCTCGCGTTTGAGCGTGCGTGTCTGTGTGAAAGAGAGTGCGAGCGAGAGAGACAGAAAGAACAAGAGCCAACGAGAAAATGAGAGCGAGAGAGAAAGAGAGATTAAGATGTATATTTTTCGTGAACGTTCTTTCTTAGTTTTCTCATGCAAGCACGGTGGACGAGGGTGGTTGCCGTTCGATTCGATTGTTTTGGATCAAAACCATCGTCGGTCGATCTCTCGTCGTCCTTCGACGTCGCCGTCGTTGGTCGAGCGAATCCCTCGAAGTCTCCCGCACGATTCTTTAATCGAGTCTAAAAGCTGTAATTTGGCGATCGAGCGATGATCCCGATCGATGAGATCGTCGAAGGGTAACAGGAAAACGGGCGGTACGTGTCACGATTTCCTTCCAAGGCATATGAACACGAGACTGGAGATCTCCGCTATAGACGGGAGATCGTTTGCACTTCATTAGTCTTTAATTAGATACTTACTAAACGAATCGAGATCAGAGATAATTTGGGAAGAGCATAAATAAAGGCTTGTTTAGCGATAGTCTAAAATTTGTACGGCAAAATTCTTTATCCTTAGACAAATTAGGGGCATACGATAAGTCCTTAAGACTCGAAACCGGAAACCAATCGGTCGAACGGCGTCGAGGGATCGAGAGAAAACGAAAAGAGATCGACGGCGATCTAAAAGGGCGAGATCCAGGACGATGGTCGACGGTGAGGTGAAGGGCAGGGCGCCTGGTATTAGTACACATTAGTTTTTTGGCTAGAGGGGGCGCCCAATTAGTTGTTGGAATTTTATAGTCTAGGTAATAATTCTCGATATAGTTCAATGTTGTCGAGTTTTCTATTAGTTGAGCGTGGCGAGGAGAACGCGAGAAATTTAGGGGAAAGCTGGAGGGCTCCGCACACTCGATGGCGATTGCTATAACCGAGCGACAAATTAACTATTTATACAAATTGTTTAGAAAATATATTCTAGATATCGATGTGCGAATATAGTGTTTTATATACATTACATAGGTTGAAAGAAAATTTAATTCGGCTGGAAGTACGAGATGTTTTCTCAACACGGCGTCCGTAGAGTTTTCAATGGGAATTCAATATCGGAGCGGTAATCGGAAAATTCGCTGAAAGCGAGGGCACGATTTAGGACGAGGGCACTTCGCGCTGAAAATCGCGATATTATTCGCTTTGTGCGCCGGCGATGAAATTTTCCTATGGCGAATATGAAACTTGGCGATTTTGCGGCGCGCGTTAAACATTAATTATTGAAAACAGTAATATCGCGTTCGCTAAAGCCGCCGCCGCTGCCGCCGCGCCTGGTAAATCGATAAACCGTTAGCGCGGATGTGCACGTCGCTTATTCGCTCGTTCCGTTCGCTCATTTTAGCGTGCCCTTAACGCGAGCTTACGCCCGGCCGTAAATTTCCACGCGTTAATTACACGGTGTGTTCTTCCGTTGAAACGGACGCGGACTTTTAATTGATTTACGCGGAAATCGCGGGCATTAACGCGCGAGTCCCTCCGCGACGAGGTGTGTGATCGCCATAAAAGGAAATAAAGTCGCGTAAGGAGTTTCACACTTACATCAAGCTATATGGAGATGTAGAAATCAAGAAACTTTGAATAAAGATGATAATGTTGGCTAATAGAAATATATATGTATATCCGCGATCGACGAGCGGATAGTACGAGCGAGACAGATTTTTCGAATTATTGCAAAAATACTGGGCTAATAAAAATATTTGCGAAATTATATATAGCGACAAAATTTGATAAAGATATCGTTGATGCGTTCGTTCCACTTTTCTCATCAGTGGCGTGCTACATGTGTTATTACCATTAATTCAGAAGTCTTTATAAATTTTAATAGCAAATTTAGCTTTATAAATTTTAATAGCGAAATTATATATTACGGGAAGACTTTTATTGAAATCCCTTTTTTGAAAACCTTTTCTGAAAAGAGTAAATAGATGTTTGGTCAGTTAGGCAGGAAGGGTGGATAAAATATGATGTTTAGTATACTTTTACACGAGACTCTTGTTTCAAACAGGTAGCTCCATAAAATTCCCGATAACGACACAGCAATTTGAGGCTTTTATCCAGCAAAGTTCGAAGGTATAGCTTCAGGCTTTCCTCGATTCTCGACTCGTCCTCGTCACCGATGTGTGTGGTTAGTCACGGCGATTTCGAGTTACTAATAGCGTCTGTGCGGAGTGTTGGAGTACCGGATACTTCCGGCAACTGTCCAGTATAGCGGATTCTCACCTAGAAACTAGAATCGTCGTCCCTCGGCGGAGCTGGACGAACAGGACTGTTTTCCTGTTTACAACTTCGAACTTAAGCAAGATCCAATGAATCTCTAACTTCCGCTCAATAAATTACTCCGGCGAAAACAATAAATAATAGAGCATAAAGAGACGAAACTGTCTATGGTTTCCTTGCACACGATTACATAATAGAAATAAAAAAAAAATAAAGCTGTTTGGGTGACAATATTGATCGATCCGGCGAAAGAACGACAATGCCGAGGAACGGTGAGACTTCGCTCAGCTCCGACGACGTTCCGCGCGAAAACTTTCCGAACGAGTTCATTATTCCTCCCATCGCTCACCGGGAGGCGTGAGAGATTCTACGAGGTGCTCTTCGAAAGTTTTCCGATGGGGACGATGGGATGCATTGCGAATGGCCGATCGGTAAATATGGAAACGACGTAGAGAGACGCGTCTTCGCAGGGTCGCTGTCTACGACGTGCGAGTGGTAGACGAGAACTTTATCTATATATTTGCCACGATATTTAATATGTGAATGAGTATATCTATTGAATATATAACATTGACATACAATATAGATATATATATATATATGAGAAAGTGAGAGAAAAAGCGAGAGAGAGAGAGAGAGTGATAGAATGCGAGAGTAAGTGCGAGCGTGAAAGAGTGTATGGCAATATCATAAAATTATTATTCTCTTTGTTACTTCTTTATAATTAAAACAATAAAAAAAACTACTGAATAAAAAGACGCTGTGCACGTTGTTATTTAAGCCGGATGTGGACGGCGGTGTTCTTCTTCTGTGTGTCTATCGGTGTGTCTAACTGTAGCGCTACGTTCTTCCTTTCCGATTTCCTCGAGTCATTATTACATCGAGCTATTTGTCGCGTTGTATAATTCAATTGGCAACGGAATGCCAGTTATCCTTGAAAAAAATTAATGAGCAGTAAGTTAGATTAGCCATGTAATATTTGCAGTAATGCTAGTCACGGATGCGCTTATCTATTAATTTCCGTTTGTTATCGGTGTGTTTTATATCGAATATAATCTTTTTGTAACTTGACGATAATGTTGATAACCGTGATGATATCTTTGAAATGGAACACGATAAATTCGCGAAGCAACTTTTTTGTAAGTGCTTCTTCGAAATGTTCTTTTTCATGTTTATGTCTCAATAAGTTATATAGAAGCAATACTGATAGTTTTTAAGATCTTTAATCTTTTTAATATCATTTTTATATTCTCTTTGATAATACTTCATAAATGATATTTTTAAAATTGTACAGACCGATCTTAATTGAATTGCATGGGCAATTAATTTATGATATTATAGCGTAATATATATTGTATCATATATTTTTCAAGACTTAATAATTAATTTAATTTCTGTAAATTGGGTCATGCGATACTAACGCGATTTTCGATTTTCAATGACTCGACGAACCCACGTTTTCGAGCAAACGATAGCAGAATGCGCAACGCCTTGGATGTTATCTAATTTAAAAATTCATTCTTGCTTTTATTTCGTAAATATATGTATATAATGACGAGAATGCTTCGTGTAGTTGTTAATCCTCTAGTTTATCCTCCAGCGTAGCATTTGTTCAGCTCTTCACGATTACGCTCTGTGTTTCTACATGCAAAGATTTAAGGGTGATTAGGCTACTTGAAAAAAAAAAAACATAGATAAGGGAACACGAAAGGGTATGATTGAACGGAGGAACAAAAATCGAGCTAACAAAAAAAAAGGAACCAGTATTTCGTACGTACATGTTATCCTGTCGTTATCGTCTAAAAGTGAGATAAAGGAGAAATAATTAAGTATCAACGGCCAAGGAAACGCGTTTTTCATCCTTCCTACTCTTGCGTACATTTATATATATACCTCTTGAAACTTAATTATCTGCGGTGTAACTGCGCCGGTGGAATGCATGAGAGGACGAGAGAGCGGCGGTGGACGAAATTAAGCGAGTTATATTTTTCACCTCGGTGGAGGAGGCGTCGAGAAGGAGAAAATCGTCGGATGAAAGTGATCGTTTAGTTTAGAATGACCGCGTGCAAGGTTGAGTATGTGAGTGTAACGATGCATTTCGCGCGCATATTGCACGTAATACATTATATATTTATATGGGAATGCGCTAGAAAATCTATTTTGCGTCGTTCCGGCAAGACCCTCGTATTATGATGTAAAAACAGGCATATTCGATTTTATATTCTAAAGTAACGTTTAAGGGACGCATACATTTTTACGCCGTAGGGCGTGTACTTTACCGTTAGACATGCGAGGGCAAACATGCGAGTATTATGAATACATGTAATATACCTTCGGCGTTATTGAGCCGAATCTATCGAATCTCTCTCAGTTGATGCGGGAAGATAAAGGTAAAGAAAATTGCTGCAAATATTTTCCGCCGGAAATTGAAAGTCTTATTATTCTCCCTTTTGACAATGTTCGTAAGGGCTTGAAAGTTACTCGTTAATCGCCACTTGATTGTTAGATCGATCAGAGGAATTACTTTAACAATTTTTTCATGTATAACGTGCCAGAAATTATAAAAAGAATTTATATACGGGATTGTGTTTTTAAAGAGATAAAAGCATTTTCGTATGCGCGTGATATTAAAGGTACTTCAATGCTTAATTTTGTAATTTAAGGAAGTTATTTTTCCCACAATTTTGAGAAATCGACAGAGGTCAGTCGCGCGCGACTTTCTTGACATATGACGACCGTTGTTCTACCGCTGCGAGAAGAGAGATGTGTGTCCCTTGTATAATATTCGTACCGTGTCTGTGTTTTGTGTCCACCTATACGTACCCATATCTATCTGCCTACCCGTCTGTATCAATCTCGCACACTCGCATATACCTGTTGTGTCGTTATGAAATCAAAATATATAAATCAATCGGACAGGTCGGCTGAAGAGAGAACGGTGCCGGTGTGACTCCTGGCTGAACTCCGCGGAGTCGCGGGGATGTAAAACGATCTCGCGCGACCTGCGCGATATCGATTTACGTGGGATTAAACCCGCGGGATTGGGGACTTTGGAATTCTATTACAAAGACGGAAAAAAAATGAAAAAAAATTCGAGAAGCGTTCGACGACACGTAGCGCTGCAATCTATCATAGTCTATCCGCAGTCGCTCAGTTTACATAATTTGTTGTGACATCACTTATTCCGCGCCGTAGACTCGAATCCATAAATGTCCGCCGAAGAAATCCATCTTCTGTATATTTTATCGAGTTTAGTTACTTCGCCACTTGCGCGTGTGAGTTATTAGAGGAAAAACGAGCACTCTCTAAGAGACCCTGTATGCAGTTTTCTCTTCAGTCGATCGACAGTGTCGTGTTTGGAGTTCCTGGACTGATCAAACAGCACCTGTCTCAGCGCTTTTTAATCCTCAGGATGTATCTTATAGCTATACATGTCGAGATATACGAGCCTCTGTGTAGACAGAAAATGACAGAACACGAAGTGCATATACGATACACACGCACGCACAGACACAAGCACACTCTCACACGATGGAAAGCAGTAGAAAATGGGGCAGAAGCCAGAAGAGCGAGAGAGAGGGAGAGATTACAATAGAAGCCGTGGGGCTGGACACGGCAGCTAGATACTTTTTTCACGGATTTAAATAGTTGTACGATATTCGTAGCTCGTAAGTATTATTATCCTTAAGTATAAAATAAGTATAAAATACATTAAAATAAACAGATAAATATATATACGCGTATATTCTATCGGGGGACGTAGGTATTTAGCGATAATTTCCTATAGGAAAACTTTCCGCGTGTTCTCGTAAGACGAATATAAGCACGGCAAAGCGAGAGAAAGGAAACGAAAGATGGCGTGTATCTTAGTTTCTCAATAAAGCAACTCTCTCTATAGTACGAAAAAGCTCGTACCGTGGAAATCATTCCGATATGAAAATCGATTAGCCATCGCAGCTATTTTCGCGAAAACGTTCACGTGAGAAATGCGATAGAACGATGAGAGCCGAGGAAGTATCTGCACTAGCGGATATAGATAAAGCGAGTAAAACGATAGTGATCAAACGACGACAAGTTCGAAATCCGGAAGACCCTAAGTGCCAAAGAACGCCAAGGGCGATTTAACTGTAAGAGCAACTTTCTGAAGTAAACGTCAGAAGTACATCGCTGATCGACCGAAGACTATTTATCGTTTCAAGAAATATTTTTAGCGTTTGGATTTCCTTATGCGCGCGTATATGTGCCTGTGTGTGTATATGAATTTGTGATTTTACGTTCTCTTCTATTATGCTAATACATATAATTTCCGTAATGAATAACTTTCCTCGATACGATTAACTTCGGAGACCTCGCGAAAGAGAATCCCCGATGAAATATATATTTTCCGAATAATTCTCCAGGAATAACATCTGAATGGAGCGACCGAGAATCACAAATTCGTTTTCCATGGATATTATTCTTGTCCATTTTCGACATTTCTTTTAGCACGACGTATGTGCATTCTAAAGTAATTGGACACCGTTTTAGCTGACATGGTTAAGCCTTTTGATGTATTAATTGATATACTTCTTTTCACGTGTCCCGGATTACTGTAATCAGTCGCGAATATCGATCGCCATCATGCAGCTGATAAGCGGGCTTATTGTCCGAATGATGAACTATCGGAAAACGAATCTGGTTTCGTCCAGAGGATGAAACGGGTCGTTCCTTCGACGAGTATAAACGCGCGAGCGTGCGACAGCGTCGAAACACCTTCGACGTTAATTATCCAGCCTTCGCCCGCTCGTGCATCCTTATTCGAATGCAACAGCGTCACTCGAGAACGGATGTTCCACGGAGACGAAGGCTTGTCTCGCTCGTGATGAAAACCAGGAAACATTAATTAGTATCGTGATAGTTGACGCTGTTGCGTTCACGTCATTTGTCTTCGCTTGAGAGACAGAGAAAACGAACGCGAGAACAGGATAAAATCCAAAACTTTAGTATCTGTTGAACTGATCACGATAATATCAATTTGATCGCTAAAAATTGTACATATTCCACAGCAGATTATTTATTCCACGTAAATCTCATACTTGATTTACAACCTCGCGTTAAAGCTGTTTATTACGTCTTCAAATCGCTTTCTTAAAATAACATTTTTCGATTTATACTGTTATCGTTCGTAAACTTTTTTAATTGAAGAATGTATTGCTGAGAGGAAACCGATCGTTTCGAAATAGAAATCGAAAAAAGTATCAAAATCTGTATTATCCGAGTAATTAATATGTAAAAATTTGCGTTCGTTTCCGAGCGTGAATTGCAGCGACTAAAATAATTTGCCGACTTAGTTTAGAATTGAGGATCTCATATTCGTTCGAGTTGCATGGAGTTAGATTGTCAGTATTACTAATTAAATATTATATGCAAATGTAGCGAGAATACCTTATGTAAATAAGTTTAAAGCGGCTTGACGTAGCATTATAAGTGAACGCGCGATCCAGCATATATATCAACCGTATATCACACGATCACGCCGGAGATATATCTTGGCCGATTCTATACGATTCTATCAGGTCGTTTCAACGCAATCATAGCGCTAGGCTCATTACTACGGGTACGACAGGTGAATTGAATCGAGAGATTGATCGAACTTTTAAAAGTTTACGGCTAGCGGCTCGCCGTGATTAACTTCCGCTCGCTCCTCATCTTGCTCTACTAATCGTTGAGAAACAGTTCATTTTCTCGCGCCATTATTACGCTTTCTCCGTAAAGGAAACCCGAGCGTCTGATCTTACACACGCATGTTCGCCCTTCGATTCCATTCACCCGTCGTTCCGGCATCGGCCGATTGTTTCTCGCGAAGCGCGCCGCGAGAAACTGGTACATACGTTCAATCCGGATCGGCTTGCAAGCCAATCTTCGTAAATAATTCGCGATCAAAGATCGGAGAATCGAGAGACCCGACAGCGGTCCGATAAAGGGATCCCGGCGAGAGAAGATCATAAAATGAAGAACCGTGTGAAAATCGTGCGGCGCGATCGAGCGCGCTAACAACACGAGTTACCTCGCTCGTCCTTCGACCAGGATCCCGACTCGCTCGTAGGACGCGTAAATGTAGCGCACCTGTAGGATACGTGAACGCGCACGGGTTTCGCAAGCGACCTCCGCGCTCAAAGTATGATTAGCAAGCATCGATTAATCAGCGCTCACCTTGTCACAGTATCGGATGTATCGAGAGAGGGAGAGGAGAAAATGAAAGAGAGGAACAAAGAGAGAAAGAGAGAAAACGACGAGCGATCGCATTAGCCGCCCGAGGGGACCGAGTTTCTGCGTTCTCCAATACGAGAAGACTCGCCAGAAGTATGGCGAGGTCGGGACCCGCGGCCCTTTTTCTGCTACAATGGCGTCGAATTCGTGGGACCGCGAGCGTTAATTCTTTTCTCCTCCTTTTTTTTTCCTTCGTGATCGATGGATCCCGCCGCGATCTCGCACACTGTGTTATCAAGAAACTCGTTCGTAGCTCTGAATAATTTTTAGGAAGTGCGTGCTAATATGTAAAATCACGGAAATTACGCGTTGGGGATCCCTTGTCGAGCGAGAGCGCGTGAACATTCTTTGAGTTCAGAGAGGTTGCGAGTTTCGACGTTGTTGCGAATGAAAAATGAGGGAGAAGAAGATACGTCGTGATTAAATATGTCGGGCGAGAGATATGCGATCGTTTCTCATTCAATAGCGATCAATCACGCGTTTCTGTCATGACGCGCAATTATGTCCGGTCTCGGTTGCACACCGAGGCACACGGACGGATAGAGAAAAAAAAACACGAGAGAAAGAGAGAGAGAGAGAGAGAGAGACCTACATTTAACAGCTAATCGCGTTACCTTTAAGAAAACTACTGTTGATTCGATATCGATGTCGTATCTACATCTACATCTACGTACATCTAAATTGCGATCTCTTTAGAATTAATGAGTGTGACGTAATAATGTTCGATAGTCAGTGTTATTAGCGTATACCTAATAGCGCTATGATTAATTGCAAACTGCCCTCGCGTAAATCGTCGTGTTAGCTTTTTCTCCCCCCCCCCCCTCCCATTTTTTTTCCCTACGCGATAGCTAGGTCGGAGAAAAGCTGAATAAGGAATGATAATTAACTAATAAAGATCGTTAAACGAACATGTGTAATCGGAAAAACCGATACGTATCCTTAAATGTTTAATTGTATACGCCGAGAAAATCCTCCAGCAGTTTATTCTCGACGAAGCGCTTGCCGTCAAGTATTAAGGGCGCGATGTTCGTAGGCTGAAACTAAACACGGGTACAGCCGTTCGCGGCGTCGATCAATTAATTAAGCAGCGACACACGACGCGTTACTCAAGGGCGCCTGATTAATCGGGCAGTCTCGAACAGCGCAGCTACATCTCGTACATGATCTTAAGGGTTAAAGTACATTTACGCTATATAGGTAATGATTAAAGTTAGGCGGCGAGAAATCGACTCTTCGCGATAATCGACTATCCGATATGTAATTACGAGAGTTCGTGAAACACAGCCGCCGACGTCGATCGCGTCGAAATAAATAATTATTCCGTATTTTCGCGCGTGCGTTTTACACTTTATCTTGAACTTCATTTATATAATTTTTACATTTTGTTTTACATTTATATTGCATTTGAAGCCGGTACTCATGTGCGGCTGCTGCAGCTGCAGCACGTAGCTCCTTCGTTCGGGAGAGTTTTCCAACGGGAGAGTTCATCAGCGAATATATACGATACCACACGATTGATTCGGGATACGCCGAATCAATTTTCTGGAAGCCTTAATTCGCCCGTAACATCGCGATTCGTTACACCCGGATTTCTCTCTCGCGGTAAATCACATCGCGGATTAGCCTCGACACGATCGGACGGCGGTGACGTAACGGCATTTTGTATGCAAACTGCGTTCTCTCCTGGACTTTTTCAGCGCGATGCCGTTCCAGAGAAATAGAGAAGAAAAAAAATATGCGAAACGCGAGGAAATGCGCAGAGGCGAGAGAGAGCGCAGAGAGAGAGAGAGAGAGAGAGAGAGAGAGAGAGAGAGAGAAAGAAACGAATAATCCAGAATCCCGAGAACCTTCGGCGAAACCGTTTAATATATATCTCTGGTGTATATATATAACGTATACTGTGTGTCACACATTCCTAGATGTACTTTTCTCGTACGAGCGAATATTTGTTCAGCTTCGCTAAACGACCGAAGGAAAACGCCGCGAGAGCGAAACGTTCCCGCGAGTGCAAACGTTCCCGTTTAAACGGACGGGATCTACTATACACGCGGGTATTTTCGCGAGCAGCTTATTATCGATTGCGCGGCCGCGGTTTTACATTATAGTTGCACACGAGGCGAACGAGGCGGACGACGCGCGGCGGGCTAATGTTACGGGGGGGCAACCGGAAGTGGGCCGGAAATCATCAAAGTGTAAAGGGAACGACGATAGAACGACGATTGCGCGATTAGAAAGCCGATTCCACATGCATGCGGCGGACTAGTTAAAAATTCGATCGATAGGCCGCCTCTAACTTAACTCCCGTATGCTGAATAATTAAATCGCGATGGAGGGCCCTTCCCCGGGCACCGTTCTCGGAAACGCTAGAGCGAACGCGGGTAACGTGGTCGTTAAAAAAACGGGGCTACTTTTCGTGATTTCCCAAGATAGAAACGTGTAGCGAATTCCACGTGAAAATCGAGAATTTTTCGTTTTGAAAAAAATCTGCTCGCTTTGTACAGGTTTCCGTTGGAGAAACCGTCAGCGCTACTTCGGGCACCCCCGAAGTGCCGCGGCGGTTAAGCTATATAACGAGACGTGACGGCGTTTTTTATTCATTATAAACCGCAAGCGGCTGTTTTTCCGCTGAAAAATCGCTTTCGTTTGTCCGCCGGACTTCTGTTACCGCTGGCAACCGCTATTTTCTGGAAATCGTATCTCGCGGCGTGTTTACGTCCCGACGTCCGGGAACGTTTCACTCGCTCGAGCTCCGCTATACTCTCCAGCCTGATTATCCTTCCGATTGTGAGGGATACACGCGACTCACTTCTCTGTATTTTCATCCGAGCCTGATAACAGCACAACGACATACCTCTCCTCTTTAACTCGTAAAGCTCTTTGTATGTAGCGTATTCTAACGTACTCGGGGGGGAGAAAGTGAAATTTTTCGGAAACCGCGATCGAAGACGCATATACGCGAGGTGTATCCCTTCGTGTCCCCGATCTTTCGATCGCGCGCTGTACGATCTAAATCTAAAGCTAAATCAGATCTAAGCGATTTCGTTGACTCGTACCTGAATGAATTTTGAGCTTGAAAGAAGTTCAGCTGAATTTTAACTAAATCAGAAAGACGGAATCGACGAGAAATTTATAATTATAAATTGAAAGTGAAACAAATCTTGTGAAAAATCAAAAAAAAGCCTTGAGAAATCTACGAAATGTATTTCTAAGTTCTATTACAGTCTGTGTGTTGTCAGACTGAATTTTGCGACGCAATTTATAAACTTTGTATCGTTATTCGAAATAATTATTTCCCACTTCGAGAGGAAAATTGCCTCGTGATTTCTAAACTAAAGGCAAACGCTAGCTGCACCGTTCCATTTCGAAAGGATACACCTACGGTTGAGGATGAAACGGAACAACAATACGACCGCAACCGCGAGAGACTCGCATATATCAGGTTGCAAAAAAAAAATGGTCAAAACAATCGCGCCGGACGGCTCGCGCCTCGCGCCGAGGCGCGAGCACCGCGAGACAGGAAGACGAAACGGAGGGACAGAGAGAAGATTTTTGGCCTAATCTACGTCTCTATCGATCTATGTATCTTATAATCTACTGTTTAATCCATGTGTCGCCGCGGTGTACACGTGTCGTGCGGTATAATCACGCCCAGAGCGGTAAGGAAAACGCGCGAGGCGTTTTGTATTAAAAATCCCCGAGCGCCCGTCGTATATCCGCCGCTGTGTGCAGATATACCGCATAATGCGTTAACAGCGCGCTGCTCACCTGACATCTGACATCGCGCACACACTCGTCCGCCCCACACGTGCACACGTTAACGCGTACCACGCACAGACGGTCACGTGACTCTCAATGCACTCCGGCGATGATCACATACGCGCGCACACATACACACACACACACACACACGGTGTGTTGCGACACACACCAGACGCATGCAGATGCGAGGGCACTCGCGATACGAACGATCCGACGAGCGTGAGCGCGACGTTCGCGCACCTTTTCTCGTCATCCTATCGTGAAAAAGAAGGAAAAAAAGTAGAAAAAGAGAGAGAGAGAGAAATACTTACCCGACGTGTTGTCACGAGATAAACTATGCGCGTATCCCGACCCCCCTCCTCCTCATCGCTAATTACTGTCGTTGTTAATGATTAAATTGTCGGCGTTACCGCAAGTACGATTATCGATATACAATTATTGTCTCTGAATTTAGCGAGTTGATACACTCTGATTGTAAGACACGACGCGAAATCGTGCAACGGTTCACTTTATATTTCTACATTAATATATACTTATAATAATAATAATAAAAATAATAATGATAGTAATAATACTCTAATAATAATATATACATAATATACATATGCTTAATGAGAGACGGAAGTTTTCCATCCCGTTAATAAAAAAAAAAGATATATAGCAAAGGAATATAAACAAATAAATAAATATATATATATATATATATTGATAAACTCGAAAAATGGAAAAAATAAAAAGTACGACATATAAATATATATCTATATACATGTGTATAATAGTCTATAATTTTTCATATTGTTGTACGGATTTTTAAGTTTATATTAAAATGTTTTGTGCATTCATAAAAAAAGGAAGTACCAAATATTCGTGTGATAAATTATTTGCCTGTATCTACTCCTTAATCCCTGCCATATCCATGCGTGAACCTTTACCGTCGCCAAATATACCGTTATAAATATTACGTTATTGCCTTTCAATGTATCGCTCATAGGAACAATGAGACTCGAGACAAGTTCGAAAAATTGTTGATATTTAAATTGCAGATATACAGGTAACTCTCGAATCAATTAATTGATTCCGATTGTTATCGAAAATCGTGTTATTCGAGATTTAGAATTCATACCATTTTGGAGATCACGTTCCGTGCTATTGAAAACCGTGCAATTCAAGATTCATCTAGATCCATATAAAATTTGGTACCAAGGGATAAAAAAAAAACCTTTGAAGAGTCAGTTTTTTATCGTACTATTCGAGCACTACTATGAACTTCGTGAAATTCAAGTAGCATGTATTCGAGGATTACCTGTATTTATATTTATATTTCACGGGATGCTGGGATAGCTCAGTGCCAGAACAATCGTTTATCAAACAAAAGATCCGGTTCGATTCTTGAAATTGTCATTCCGCATACAAGATATTAGGAATTTCGAGTGAGAAAATATTCAATCGTGATAGAAACAAAATACTAAGAACTAGGATTAAACAAGTGCGCTGTTCCTTGATGAAGTTTACCTCATCTAAAATTTTCAACTGTAACGAAATCAGGAGGAAGCCAAGGTCTGCAGAGGACGACTTTTCTTCAAGAGGTCAAGGCTCCACTCGGATTGTAACCATTGATGACGATGATCCCTTAATGAAGTAAATTAATATGAAACATAGTAACTTATAATTTAATATTTATTTACTTTTATGTACTTTTTGAAAATTTCAAAGTTCTATCCTGTCGCAGTTTCTTTTTCGATTGCAACAATTATTTCTCTTTTTTTATATTGAGTTACTATTTAAAATAGAATTATTCTATAAATAATCTCACAATTAGAGAAGAGAATATAATTGGAACTTTATCTATCTAACGATTAATCCCAGTAATTCAATAAAAAGAATCAGCAATTCTTTATTTTCTTTTATTGCTATAATTCATACATTCGAAATACAAGTATGCAGTTAGTAATAAAACTAATATAACGCATCGCGCTATGGTCAGAGAGGAAGATGGAAGAAAAGAATGAGAGGAATGGCAGACACGTAAGTAAACTGTCAAGTTAAGCGGAAACAAAACAACCGAAACGATAAAAGGAAATTCTTAATAAATACTGTTACATGTAAGCAAGATATTTACGATTTTTATTTGCATACCGTACATAATAATAGTTGTAATCATACCCAATATATTTTATAGTATAGATAAAGAAACCTAAACGATTCTTGCAGTATCCCCAAGGCTGTTATCGTTTCTATCGCTGCAATCATACCAAAATATTGGGAAGCCTAACAAAATGTCGGTGACAATTGTTTAATTGTGCTTAAAATTATTCTATTTTTTTGCATATATACGGGCGGGGGGGAGGGGGAATGACAAAAATATACACACGTAAAAGTCGCGAGACGGTAACATGATGCACGTGCAGCACGTGAACAAAAGTTTAAAAGTTTAATCTCGTGGGAAAATCGGTCACGTAGACATACCTGACCGCAGCGATCAACTTATAACTACACCGAGAGGCTGCCATGTTTCCTGAACTCACCATACATATAGTTTATCCGATTCGATATTTACACACCTCATTGGTCGCAGTTACACAGTAGCTATATGAAACAGGTAACAAATTATTCGCGATAGTAAAAGCGATCGTCGCTTGTAGAAGTATCTGCAAAAGGAAAGCCTGATCAACGTAATAATATGTACAGGATAATCAAATTTTAATTGCACACCCCAAGTATTTTAATCGTTTCTCAAGTTAGAAAAAATATTCTTTTCTAAAATAAACAACCAAGATATTTGAAGTGTGCAATTAAAATAACACACTTCCTGTATTTGAAGATAAAGTATTCGTCTTCTTATAGTTTCATTTAATCTCATGAAACTGTAGCTCAATGGTACTTGCAAGGGTATACTTGCAAGAGTATACTTGCAAGAGTATACTTGATTTTACATATTGATTGTAAAGATTCAGAATTCATCTCAAGGTTTGGAATCCTATCGTAAGACAATATCGCTTGATAAAGGAAATCGATTTATCAGAATATTATGCATCAGAATGCTGGTCGACGCAGTCTCGGAAACATATCGCCTAAGCATTCGAAGAAAATCATGATCTGAGGTTTATCGATTTTTGTGGTTATAATTAAAAAAAAAAAAAACCTTTCTTCCTGCTTGGCGCAGTCAATCCAGACTTTAATCAGCATCGTCGTGGAATTTGATATAGTGTATCTTCAGAGCTCTGTTATTAGGATACTTGACGTCACATAGCGGGCAAGTAGCTCCGATCGCGTCCTTCACTATGTAAGCGCCCAGATTGGTCTCTCTATGGAACATCTTGCTGTCGGCCTGGTACACTGTGTTGTGCACATTGGTGATATGGCTCATGATGGACTCCTTATTGAAGACGTGGCACTGCTTGCACAGCTTGCAGCTGTACATCACGTTATTGTAGGCCACTTCGAATTCCCTTGGCCGTTCGGGTGCCTTGGCCGGTGTCGGGAGCACCAGTCTGTCATTGCTCGATGAGCCGCTGCCGGCTTCGGCAGCTGCCGTCTTCTTGTGCTTGATTGTGAAATGCTGTCGCAGATTCGACAGACCGGGGAATTCCTTGAAGCAGATGTTGCATGAAAACTTGCCATCTTGAGTCGACATTGGAATGCATTCGGGCGTCAAGTCTTTTTTTACACGGGGTTTATGGACCGTTTGCTTGTGCTTGTACAGCACGCTCATATTGGGGAACATTTTCTTGCAAACGTGGCACATGACTGGCTTCCTTCTCTCACCGGCGAAGTCCATGGCGAAAGGCGACAGCTTGGCCTGCGAATTTTCACTTTCGAGGTCGAACTTCATGCGCTTCGCTTTCGGCTCGTCCTCGTACGACGATATTCGATTGCTGTTATACAGTTGTTGCTGCGCGCGTTGTTGGTTCTGCGATTCGCTACTGTGGAAGGAAAGTTTATGCCGTTGCAGAGACTGATTGCTCGAGAAGACCTTGCGGCAAAAGTTGCACAGGAACTGTGTGGCCATCGGTTTTCTGGCTAAGGATTGGAATTTGATCGAGGCCACAGCGGTAGCCTTGTGAAGCCTCTTGTGCTTCCACAGAACCTTCTTCGAACTGTAAGACTTGCCGCATACGTCGCAGGAGAATGTCTTTTGTATGTCGCTGAGAATAGGATTGGCCTTGTGCCATTGCATATGAGATGCCAGGGTCTCCTGATCGGGGAAAATGTTCGTGCAGAGTTCGCACTGAAGATCGTCGTTGGAGAAACTCTTCTCCGCCTTGTTACGAGCGCAGTGGACGTCCCACAGATGGGTCCTCAGCTCTGTGACATCGTTGAATTTGTCATTGCATACCTGACATTGGAAACTTCCCGATTTCGACGGTGATTGAGGTGGAGGATTTGGGAAAGACTTCCGTGCTCTCGCTGGTCGTTCTGAATTCTCACCAGACTCGACGCTACTAGATTCTTTCTGCGGTCCGTTGGCCGCCTTTTGATTGCCGAGTATGAATCGAGTGCTAAGACGCGAGTTTGCACGGTTGTGCCAGCCCTTGTGTATTTTCAAAGACGCTTCCTCGACGAAGACCTTGCCGCAGATGTCGCAGGCATAACCGTTCTGCGATTTCTCGAGGTGGGCGGTACGGAAGTGATAAGTGAAATTTGATTGGAAGACGAAACTCTTAGGGCACTGCGGACACTGCAGCATTGTCTTCGTAGAGTTGTGTTTAATTAACATATGTTGATCATATAGATCTTTACGCATAAACATACGCGAGCACTCGGTACAATCGTACATCTTACAGTTTCGGTGAGCGATTTTAGCATGTCGCCGGAGATTAGCGTAATTGGATAGCACCTTACCGCACTCGCCACACTCGTGAATCTGCGTACCAGGATCCGAGATGGCACTAGTATTCACCGAATCTTTCTCGATCCTCACGTCCTCGTCCAAGCTGCCGTATTCCATGCAGGAAACATTGGCGTTTCTCTCGTTCGGGTCGTCGATACCGTGATCCTTCATATGTATCTCCAAGGCGCCGGCGCTGCTGAACATACTGCGGCAAATGACGCACGAATATATCTTCACTTTGAGATGGAGATTCCGATGCTCGTTCAGCTCGACCCTCGTGGAGAATGTCTGGGCACAAAGGGGACAGCTATACTTCTGACTTGATATTCGCGAACTGATTCTCGATTTGACATTTGCTTCGTAAGCGTTGCGTTCCTTCAATGGCGCTTGAGCTGCATTCTGCGAGGTATCCTCGTGCTGCACTTGTTGATTAGCCTGCGTTGTTGTTGTTGGTGTTGTTGAGCGATGAGTCTCGTGATGTGTCAGGAAATCACTCGGCGATCGAAATACGGAAAAGCATACGAAACAAGTAAAATCCTTCTTTTTATGGTCGGCCGTGATGTGGTAGTGGAATTTCTTAAATACGAGGAACGTCATGTAACAATGTACGCATCTGTACAGGACTCTGCTTTCCGGATCTAATCGCATGCACATCTGCTTGTGCTTGACCATATTGGGCTGGTATCGATAGATCATGCCGCATAAATCGCAGGCATGATTATGCGCCGGATCGCCGTTCTTGTAAGGTCCTTTAATGATCCTCTCGGGAAGGCTATTTTTCGATGGCAACGGCGCCATCGGCTTCAGCTTGGGCGGAGCTCGCGTTGGCGACATCATCTCTTCGTACTGTTTGTCAGAATGCTTCGACAAGTGGCTGAGTAATTCCTTCCTACCAGGCATCGAGCGCAGGCACATGTTGCACGTGAAGTATTGTTCGTTACCATGTTTCGGTACAACTAGGGCAATCTTCATGGCGCACTCGAAGGAAGCTCCACAATGTAACTGATACATCGATCGATCTGGAAACTCCGTCAGGCAGGCGATACATGTATACGGTCTCAAATCTGGCATATGTTGACGTATGTGAGAGAGAGTGCTGCGTCGATCGTTAAACGTCTGTTCGCAAATGTAACAAGAGAATGTTTTCAGCTGACTAATAATGTCCTGTTGGACTTGCGTCAGCGGTGAGTCCTTTTCCATGCTGATCAGTTCATCTTCCACATCTTCAATCTCCTCGTCGTCGTTTTGCGATCCCGAATTGTCAATGCCATTTTCTTTACTGTGGAACCGCTTCATGTGCTTCATGTACGTGTACTTGGAGTGCAGGAATATCTGGCAATGATGGCACTTCTGCTTAAAAACACGCGTTCCTCTAAAATGGGTATGAGGACCGCGTCTCAATTTCTTCTTAGGCGGTCCGCCGGCCGCGTTAGACCTCTGTGTGGAATCGGCCTCCATGATCGTGTCCTCTGTCCCGCTGGCTGCCATGGGATTCAACAGCAACTCACTGCTATTCGTGGATTCTACTTCTATAGTACTATGGCTATCGTCTTCATCCTGTGGCTCGCTTTTAATGGAACACAGAGCTACAGGATCCTGCTGGTCCTCTTTATTTTCTTCCTTATTAGGTTCCTTCTCCACCGCAGGTGGGACTGGTTCAGGATCTTTGTTAGTATCATCGCTGTTATTTGTTACTTCTTGTACTGTCGCATCGCTGTTATTT
>NW_020210520.1:1163752-1191382 GCF_003070985.1 Temnothorax curvispinosus | reverse complement strand
CATCGCTGTTATTTGTTACTTCTTGTACTGTCGCATCGCTGTTATTTGTTACTTCTTGTACTGTCGCATCGCTGGTATTCGTTACTTCTTGCACTTTCTCACTATTGCATTCATCGTTTTCCATTGTTTGAATTGGTGAATGCTGGAGAACAGACAATATTTACGTAGAGAAATCTTTTTTATCATAATAGTTTTAATATGATAAGATTATACTTACTGGTTGCTCCACATTATTGGTGATCTCTGAGATAGATTCTACATTATTATCTTCGTCCAAGTCCATTGGTTCATCCTTGATCGTGAATATTGGAATAACCTGCGAATATTGGAAATATATGAGAATACGAGAACATAACAGTAAAAATGACAAACTATTGTGTCCTAGTACATTTAAAAATACATACCGGAGGATTTGATTGCAACTGACTTGTCAGCCATTCTTGCAGTTTGTCCTGGGAACGCAGGCACGACTCCTTGTAGGTGTGCCATTGATTAACGCTCTTCACGCAATTTGCGCATATCAATGTGGACAACCTGTCGGTTGCTGAAATCTAAAAAAATGAAGCACATTATATAATCTAGGTAAAAATCTCGACAAGAATTTTAAATCACAAGTCAAATACACAAGATTGCAAATCTAGCTGAGCGTTTTGTTCTGTACTATACCATAATATAACCAGGGCTGCGTTTGGAAACTTCATTTGGGTGCACACCAGTATCGTTCTATCTTTGTTACTTACTAAAAATTGAACAAAACAAGGACACAGAACGACGCTGGTGTGTACCCGAGTAAAATTTCCGCAGTCCAGCAGTGGCCGCTCTCGGCACCTTTGATCTCCACGTGGAGGTCCACGTGACCATCCGTCACGTGGACCTTCACTTTAATATTAACCCTTCGCGTGCAACGTCTTTTTCGGCACCTGTAACGTGCAACGTCGGGTCACTCATTTCCGACGCCTAAAAAATACTTTAAAGTGTTCTAAAAAAATCTGAAAAAATTCATGTTACCTTATTAACTATCCTACTTTAAGGATCAATCGCTATATTGCCAATTTTTTCATTTATTTAAACAATATATTTATATAAACAGACACTTGACATATAGGACAGTCACTTTGCCAGGGCACGGGTGACCTGACATTGCACACGAAGGGTTAAAATTCAGGGCTGATTAGAAGAAGTAGTGGTAGTGCTCTATCATAAGTAATAATATAGTCACCCTTTTTCATGAAAAAATAAGTGACTACACTTAACATAACATTGCTTTATTTTATTCGATTTTCAGGGATACTTATAAGTTGGCTGGTCATATGTAAGCATGTATATGTATGGTACGTTCCTGTCGCGTTGTATTTCATTGAATACGAGATCAGAAACAGAACCTGCGCCGCTGTATCTTAGCGACTACGTATTTTTTCGCAGAGTGCCACTACCTACTGGTTATATCGTGGTTCTATTATTATCATTTTTGGTTTCTTTTCTTCTTTGGAATTTTATACATATATTTGCTTCATCTCAAACGTACAAAATATTTAAAAAATTTAGAAGAGTAAATTAAAAATTTTAGATAAAATATGTTGCATCCTCTGCTTCGGATACACATGCCCACTCTCTTCAACAAAAATATTTAAATTAAATTTTGACTTATTTAATTTCCTGATTTTACACAATTTACAATATATTTACTAATGTAATGCTATATTTACTAATGTATAATGCTCACACTCTGATTTCATATTAACTGATATTGTTTACATTATCATGTCACATCTAAACGCCTTACTCTCACTCCATACTTCAAACATCTGAGAGGACACGTATCTAAAAAGCATTTAAAATGCTTCGCTCGCTTATTCAACCGAAAATCAGATGCTGTAATTGCGTTTTAGCGCGAAGGAAAGATAAAGATTGAACAAGACGGAGTATGAGTAAAACGCGACTTGGAAGATACAGCCCCGACCGCGATGATTCTCAAGTCTGCGTCGAGTCGGCACCCGTCCGAACATAACCTCGAAACGCGTCGGGCGATGCACTCCGCCGAGACCTCGCCGCTCGCGGTCACGGGATAATCGGGCGGATCGGGCGGCCCTCGGGGACCGCGGGGAGTCCCGTCGATGATTCTCACGCGGGGAGGAGCGCGAATCGCGCGAGTCGCACGCACCTGGATCGACAGGCAAGCCTGAATCTTGGCGGCCAGCGGCACGCGGTGGCCGGACGAGTCCTCCTTCTCTTCGTCCTCCTGCGTTGCGAACACCGAGGATCTAGGCCCGTCCGCGGAAAGGCACAGTCTGCAGACGTTCTTCACGTTCCCGAAGTCCGAGACGTTCTCCACCATCTCCACCACGTCCTCGTCCATCGTGCTAGGCTACGCTGATCCGGCGCGGGACAACACCACGACCACCAGGACGCCGTCGCCGACACCGACGCTACGTATCCCTCTTGCGATGAGAGCTCTCAGGTTAGGGACGCAAGCGTTTTGTTTGCGGCTAACGAGAAATCGGAAGTGGCCAGACTGTAGACTGTCCAGAGCCGCCAGAATGGCCTGCTCAAGTGCTCACTGATGGAGCCGGGAAAGAGGCGAGGAAGACACTGTTTCCGCGCGTCCAACTTGCCGGTGACGCACCAAGATGGCGCGACCGGACGCTCACGGTGGCGAAGCAAACCCGCGCTTCAGAGTCTCAGAGATGTCCGGTCAGACCCGATGTTGAGAGACACTTTGTTATACCTGCGCGGCAAAAGGAACGCCGGCAAACGTTAGAACGACCCAGTTGCGTACGTAAAAGACTACTATTGTGTGTGAGAACAAGTATCATTAGATTATATATAATTTTAGAAAGAGAATAAGAAAAAAATAATATAATGAGAAATCTCATATGAAATAAAGTTATACAATTTATGGATAGAAATAATTAACAATAATATGTGACACGACACATAAACAGGACACGATGGCTGCGTTCCTTTTGATGCTTTCAGCGCTGTAAGCATTATTCTATCTCCGTTGCACATTGAATATCAAATAGAGATGGAGCGACGCTTTCAGCGCTGAAAGCGTCAAAAGGAACACAGCCGATGTAATATATATGCAATCAATTAGAGAAATTGCCATTTAAAGTCCAAGCTGGATCTTGGTAGTCTAACAACAATATATAATTAACAATATTATTAGTAAACACAAGTCAAATGAAATGAATTGTATGAAATCAGGAAATTAAATAATTCAAAATTTAATTTTTTTGTCGAAAAGTGGACATGTGTATCAGGAATAGAGAGTGCAATATATTTTATCTAAATTTTTTAAATTTACTCTTCTTAATTCTTTTTTTATATTTTGTGCATTTGAGATGGAGCAAATATATATACAAAATTCCAAGAAAAAAAGAGATAAAAGAACAAAATGAAACATATATTATTATTAGGCTACGAAGGTCCAGCCCGGACCTTTAATAGAAATAATTAATAATATTAAGAGAAATATAATTAAATGTATTCTATTGCGTGAGCAACAGACTTACCACAGAAATATCAATACTTTGATAAAAGGTAAAAGAATTTACTGTAGAAGATTTTATTAGTATTTTAAAAAATTCAAATTATATTATGAATATTTTATAAGTAGATATATAAGTATTAATTCAATAAATATTTTGAATAATTTATGGAACACATTACGTGTAATTTTTATGCTTAATATAATATTTAACATATAAATGACAAAAAACGTAAGTAATTTGTGTGGTAACGTAAATAATTTACAAGGAACACTCTAGACAATATCACGAGTCTGTCGAGATCGACCACGTGGTCGATGATTTACGTTACGCATATATCACTCTCCATTCGGAGTGATTTTTCCCTCGATTTCCAGGATTGATTTGATTCGCATGGTCATTTAGACTTTGCCCACAGATCCGAGCTCGACACGCTCTGTTCGTATACATTTATACTTACATATACATACACTTGATGAACGATCAACATTTTAGAAAAAAAAAAAAAAAAAAAACGAGATGCAATGTAATTTAAAAACATGTTCATTTCTACCAACGTAGATTAACTTTAATTTCGGTTTAACTTACTTCTTCTAGTTCTAAGAATTAGAAAAAGATCAAAAGTAAGTTAAACCGAGATTAAAGTTAATCTGCATTGATGGAAATGGACATAAGAGGAATAAGATTTCAAATAAACTCCGATTAACTTAATTGCCAATTAAGATAATCGAAGTTTGATTAAGGCCACTTTGTGAGAACTGTACTGATATGCGTGACAGATGGAACAAGGTAGTGAAAACTGAAGCTTATTTTTTATTTATACATTATTAAATAATCAAATCAAATATTATAAAAATATATTTATGTATATATATATATTAAATTATACATAAATATATCATTTAAAAGAGGAACTCGCGCGTTAATTTAAGTATAACAAATTATCCGATTGCTTTATTTGCATCTCTTGCGTTTTGTTCTTTTTTTTCCCACCTAAAATTGAACGCTTGGAATATATCTCAATGCGTGATTAATTGAGACCAAAAAATAAAAAAATTGTTAGGATCGATATAAATTTATTTTCCTATCAGCGATTCATTTGCGATGGAACTTTTTTGTTATGTTCGAGGAGATTGCAGAAAGAGGTCATTTTTAATAAAAACAACCAATCGATGAATTTTCTTTGTATTTTTAATCTCAAACACAAAATATTTCTATTTTCCATAATAACAGATAACCAACAGATAAAATTCAGCGTTTCTGTTTTTATTCGAGTTTTTACATCAAAACAAATTTTGCTCGCGAGAATTGTAGTGATCAGGATGGGAAATTAATATTAAAAAGGTATACATCGTACATTTGGTCGACTTTTATTTCATATATTTCTTCAATATACATTTGATACACGAAATTGTCATTTGTACACTGCAGGTAAGACAGATTGCTTGTCATACATCAAGATGTAACACACGTGATATATTTCCTTCAATCTTCCGCCGACTCTAAAAATTCTTCATACGGATTTCCGTTTGCTATAAAATTAACGTTCAACGCTTGCGCGCGTCCCCGGTACTTCCCTTAATTCTATCGCAAAATAAGGACTTAGAAAAATCAAGAGTGCTCAAACGGTCCTTCGCAGTAACATCGATAGAGCTTTATTTAAACAGTGTTAAGCTTATTGACTCTTCAACGGACAGCGATCCTCAACTTTGTTTAGAACTTTGACATATAACATATAACGATCGATAAATTTCTTTGATTCCTACGTTACGTTGCGGATAACCATTCTCCCCTCGGTTAAGTGGCATCAGTATCTCTTTCTCTAATATTACATAAATATCAGTTTGTCGATTACAAAACATGCTCACGATCACGAATTCACAGATTTCTACAGACTGCCAACAGTGTCACGGTTAGTCACGAGTCGGTCCGAGGCAAACGGCATCCGACGAAGTATCATTGGTAGTAAACACCGTCTACTCTAAAAAAAGATTTCGCGGTTTGGTGATGACGGTGACGACGTTTTTGGACTCGTTAAAAATGACCGCTACCCTCCTTTCGTTTGCCTCATTTTCGTCTTTCAAAACTAGCAGTTTGTTTGGCGATGTTTATAGACGTGACGTTCTCTCGGCTGAAAAGAAGAAGAAAGAAAACAGGGCAAAAAGAGAGGAAGGCCTAAAAAGCAAGGGATTTTAGGAAAACCTGAGCGCGTTTGCACGTCACTCCGTTCGACAAAGACCGCGAATCGTTTTCACGTTCTTCCTACGAGATGTAGCTTCTCTCTCCCTTTTTCTCCTTCCCACTCTCTCTCTCTCTCTCTCTCTTTCTTTCTCTCTCTCTTTCTTTCTCTCTCTTTCGACACGCACTACTTCGCAACTTGGTACGTCGACCGAGCTTGCATTGACATTTTATTCGCTCACGCAGGACGCAGGCACCACGAGAGAAATGCAAACGCGCCGAGCTATAACTCGTAACAAGCATATTGTATGCAAATCGAAGATTATTCGCGCTCCTTTGTTGCGAACAGCGAGCGCTAATGGAGCACAACGTAACGAACGATTACGGAATCGGTGTACGACAATTGACGTTACAACTTATGCTCAACGATCGTAATAATCGCTCCGGACGCTTAATAATACATATATATGTATAGGTATATGTACGCGGATGTGGCGTACGCGAAATTAGAACCATCAAGCTAAAGCCTTACCTACGGGGATATCCTGCGTGTGAAACTCTCTCTATCCTCTTAGAACTATTCACATTAATATAAACCGTGTGCGAGTAATCATTGACACATGTTTGCCTATAACGTTTAACAACAACTCCGCGTTTCCCCTGACGCTATGTCGAAAAAAAAATTCAGCTCTCTGACCCTGATTATTCTAAGAGCGCAAAGCCATTTCGATCGTAGGTACTCGTCGATCTTTCGATATCGCGGTTTGCGTTAACATTTACGGCTCCCCGTTGAACGAAATAATGCCTCGCGTTTCCCGAAAATATATTGACCGCTCTCTCCGCCACCGCGGTTCCGATTCTGATTCACCCGACGAATCTGGATCGATCTGCCTGCGTTGTGGCTTATTCGCAAAGTCTATGAATCGAGTATAAAATGTATATATACCGTCCCGCGACGAATGTTACACCGATGTTCTCTCCCGCGGAAATCAAATGAATGCCTGGCTCACGATATGGCAATTTCGCGCCGGATCTCCTCGCGACCAATGCGCGGTTCCAGTTCGCGTATCCTCTTAATTTAACGTAAAAAAAAAAGGGAAAGCAGTTCAGATTGTCAGGCAGCTAGAGTTGAAGCAGGAGCTTTGCTGCGACTGCTGACGCACGTAGTCCTGAACGTTGAATTTCGCCCCATCAGGGTTGTCGCTTTTTCTAGCCTTCAACTCTCTGAAATCAATCGGTGTCGTTTAGTTCTATCGATTTATCGTGCTGTTCTTCCTTTCAAAAATATACAACGAACTTTGCAAAAACTCGATTAACTTTTATTTTAAGCTCATTTTTATCTGTTTTTAAAAAGACTTTCCCTCCTTTCGGAGGGACAGTTAAACTAAGATTGGAGTTAATCAAGCGTTAACGTGAAATCAACTAAAAATCAGTGCAGTTTCAAGCATCGTTCGTTCACACTATTCTACTTTCGTCGATTTTATCGAAACCGTACCGTGCAACGGCGAGAAACGCCAATTCGACATTGAGGCCAGTCTTGGCAGACGTTTCCATGAACGGCACTTTGTACTCCTGCGCTAATCGCTCGCCGTTTTCTCGCTTAACGGCACGGTCCGTTCCGCAGTCGGACTTGTTACCTGCAGTTTGATACAGCGACGAGAAAATAAATTATCACAAAATATCCAACTTTTCCAGCTTTTCCGATGCTAAAATAGTGTTCTCGGTTGATGCGATCTGGACTGCCCGCGAGCAATTAAGGTCAATTTGCGTGAGCCGATAGTCCATACGATGTACATTCGGATCGAAATAGGATTTCAAATTAAAAGCTAAAAATTACACGTAAAATTGCGGACGGTCGAAAATATTCATATTTCTCTTACACTCATATCAAACGCTTTTTCTAGTCGAACGTGGATTCGCGAAGATTTGTCTTAATTGCTCTCCAAAGCGGGCCAAATTGCATTAAGCGGAAACGCTGCGAGTTGAATTTTATCTTTCCCGGAACCTGGATTTTGTTGGTTCTCAATCTCTTATTTAAATATTTAAATCGGATTCGATAGCTGGATGTATATCAACTTCGGACGCAATCTGACCGATGCTGCTGAAATCAAATTTATGTAGGTCGTCCAGATAGCTCTCCCGAGCTCTTATCTCCGCTAAACCATTATCATGACCGTTATTTCTTTTATCCTGCCGAAGATCGAAATCCCCATTTAAACGTGAGGATCCCAAGTGGGCAGAGATCTATCGTATCGGTACGGAAACCATAAATATAAACGCGACTCACCCAGCAGCATGATGACGACATCCTCGCTCGCGTGTTCCCGGATTTCGCTCAGCCAAGCCCTGACGTTGTCGTAACTCGTCTTATTCGTCACGTCGTACAGCAGCAAAAGCGCTGGAACACGCCAGTCGTGTGAATTGCTTCTTTTTCATTGACTACTTAATCGACTTTACGTCACGCGACGGTCAGAAGCTTTTTACGACGTATGTAAATGCATCCGTTTATACGTGTATGTCTTATACATTTGAAAGTTTAATACATTAAATGATAATCGAATTCAGAACAAAAGCGCAAAAATATTATAATCTGTGAATACATGATTTTCTCTCACTTTTGGACATTATTCGGGAACGAGTCTTATTATGTTATACTTAAATCTTTAGCTTGTATAATTTAAAATGCTTCGCGAATTATAAAGTCAATTTTCACTTTTGCCTTAAACGCCTCAATTCTATAATGCGATCTCAATAGTCGCTATTTAATCTTCTAGATGGTTGACGCGTCTAATTATTGCGTCGAATTCACTCGACCGGAATGATTACTTCTGAAGTTGAGATGCAACGCAGTATTATTGTCGCAACAACTTTAGAACTGTCAGACGGATAAACAATGAGGTTCCCCCCTCAGACAATCTCCCCGTACTTCTTCCTCCGTATCTATATACGCGAATCGAGTTTGGCACCTGGCCAGAACTGGCGGAGCAACAAAATCGGGAACAACGGCTAGGGCTCGGGTTATTAGGAAGTTACGAATGGTTCATGCATTGTAAAGTCGAGTTCGCCGCGAGTGATGACGGTAACGTTTCAAATTGATCATCTCAAGCCTGGAAACGAACCGACATTTCGAATTCGAATGTGGATAACCAAGTCGAGCAATTAAGATTTTCCCGGAGGCGCACCAATGTAACGCTGCCATTCTATGCTACTCGGAAAGTTCGTTACATGCACAAGAAGTCTCAAATTCCCATTCCCAAAACCAATTTGGTATAGATGAGTCCTTGAGAAAGACAGAAAAGAGAAGGACTAAACTCGAGTTCTACAGCAAAAGTTAGTTTAAAATTACCTATATTTATTTTTACACGTGCTTTTCATACACACATCTGACATTTCAAAATCAATTATAATATTTTAATTAATTATATATAAATATAATTAACAATATTTAAATTGTTGAAAATTTATTAGAAAAAATATATTGAACCAAATCACCATTTTTTAATTACGGAAAAGTCGATTTTAATTCGATCATCGGATTCGCAAATTAAGAACAATTAAGAGGAGAGAATCTGGAATACTTTGCGCAAGGCAATTGCCAAACAATAATCGTTATAAAATGCGCGTTTCGTAATTGCCGTAAGAGCAACTCTCCCAGAATAAACCAAGCATGCATTAAATACCCGACGCTCGAAAGCGCGTTATCTCTCGCCGGGAGATATATTTCTCATTATTTTCCGCTGTGTAAAACGCGGAACCAGTAAAATGTATGCACGGCTTTGAGATTGTAGCGGCGTTTGCAATGCGAGAATAAAATAATTACGAGATATTGCACAACGTGTGGAGAATCATCACCAACAATCTCGTATTTATCGATAGCACGATGCTACTGTGTTAAACACGTTTTTATCAAGAATGTCGTCACGTCGCGATTATCCTAGTGTGTTAAATTAATTGCGATATATATATGTATACCTACATATAATTTCAAAATGTAATATATCGTATGATTTATCGTGCGGTTTGCATAATACTAGCGATAAAATGAATATTTAAAATTAAAAAAAAATTAATATTAATTTTCCGTTAACTTTTGCTAATTTCAATTTCGATCCATTTGTTAATTTGTACTAGGCGAATATTCCGCGCCTTATTGAATCAAGGCAGATTTGTGACGTGAAAGAAAAGAGTTTACCGTGTGCGTCTCGGTAGTAAGCGTGCGTCACGCTTCGGAACCTTTCCTGGCCGGCTGTGTCCCATATCTGCAGCTTGATCGGCGTGTCGTCGACGGTGACAACTTTGTTCTGTAAAGATAGGAAAGACATTTCTATTGTATTTGTGTATTTTACTTAAATTTTTGTAACATCCCACGAAGGCCAAGTCTTATAAATCATGAAGGTACCGTCGTCCAATGTGAGCAACATACACTTCGTTGTTAGAGAATCATTAATGGAAAGTTCATCGGCACGAGAGCATTCTCTGTTAATCGCGTATGCACTGTTAAATTCGTAGTGTCAAATTATATTCAATTCGAGTCATTTTTAATCATTCTTATAGATCGCTACTTCTCCTACTAAAAAAATATATCGTTAATTTAACTACAACAATGTAAATTTAACAAAATCAATAAAGTTAAAATAATACTGTTTTATATGTTAAAATAATAAATTTCGACACACATGGTAGTTGAAAATAACAAAATGTTATTATGAACTCAAGGTATTGGTTTAAATTTCATCCTTTAATATTTAATACTTAACAGTGAATAAATACAAGATGGTAACCCTAAAGTCTCACCCTAAAGTCAATGCCGACGGTCGTTATGTAGTTTGCCGCGAGGAAGCTGCCGTTGCGGAAACGCGTCATAAGACAGGTTTTCCCAACGCCGCTGTCACCGAGTAACATCACCTGCATCGAGCAACGATTGTTCAAATAATCGTTTCATTCTTATTCCAGCTCGCTCATCTGTTCGCGTAATTTTCAAATCTTAATTCCGACCGAACTAATTCGACATCAGAAGAGATAAAAAAAGAAAGCGAGGTAATATGGCCTACTAACCAAATTTAAAAATACGCCACAGTTTCCAAAAAGGGAGTAAGATACATTAAAATTAAAATAAAATAAACAAAAGAAAATTAATAAGATTACAAAAAGCGATCACGTTCGAGGGATTGGTCGCGCTCGGCGAGCGAGAGAAACAAGAGAGAACAACGAAATGCTGGCGTATCGTCGCGTGAGATGAGCGAGCGCGCGAGAAAGCGGGTATCAGGGGGCAAGGTAGGACCTTGAAGAAAAGCTCCGTGTGATCAGGTGGGGTGTGCTGGCTGGCGGAATCGACGCTATCGCGCGAGGACTGGCGTGTGGTCGGGCCCGTGATATCCTGGGGCCAGGTGAAGGCGGTGTACGTGGGCCAGTTGAAGGCGGTGGACGTGGGCCAGGCCGGCGCAGCGACAGGGTTCGGCTGGGCCCGGCCCCGTGCGGCCGGCGCGGACCAATCGGCGCCGATCGAGCCGCCGCGGCCGCTGCGCCTCGACACGTTGCGTAATGTTTCCTCCACGGCGCTCATGGGCCCCTGCTACCGGGAGCACCAATTTGCTCTTCTTCTTCTCGGCCACTCCTCGTCGTCTCGTTGCGCCTCAGCGTCGTCGTGCTCGTGCTTGCACCCGTGCTCGTACTCGTCGTCGTCGTCGTTGTCGTCGTCGTCCTCCTACTCCTTCTGCTTCTCCTTAGGACACGCCGAGGTCACTAAACCTCTCCTCGGACTCGCGAGCGCCCACTCGATTCGTTTCGCTCGTTCGCTCGTATGTGTTACGTATGTACGTACGCCGCCGTACGTGCGTACGTGCGTGCGTGAATGCGTACGTGCGTGTCTGCTTCCTCTTCTCGCGTTTCTCCTTCTGCCCGGAGTCTCCTCTCCCTTCTCGCGTCGCACCGCTCCGCGTCCCAAGCGGTTCTCCTCTTTGGGTTTACGGCGGCGAGAGCCTCGACGTGCCGACGAGGTACGGGACAGGCGATCGAGTGAAAGTACGGTCCGCCGTTCGAATCGTGCAAATGCGATCTGGCACTTTCGAGGAGTCCTTACTTTAGCGGGAACGAAGCGCCCGCGTCGTGCCGGCGCGATCGAGTGAACACGGGGAAAATTCCGCGGAACCGTCCAGCTGCACGATGAGTCACGGAATGCAATCACCTAAATTGGTGCAAATTTCCAGGATAATTCTCCATTATATACATATACATTATATACATATATTGGCATTAATATTTCTGCTATAACCAAAATAGAGAAATGTAACGTTATGTTATCAAGAGCGAAAATTTTGAGAAACATTTTTTATCGCGCTTGATGTTGTCCGTGCGCTTTGGACACGCAATCAAATATTGTTAAAATAACATAAAAAGCCCGGTTACACATTGCGATGGAGCACGCGTTTGTTCAACGTGCAACGTGAAGCGATCGCTAATCGGAGTAAGATTGGAAAATTTTTGCGCTGTAAAATTGCTCTGTCACCGTGAATAGCCGCGCGGCGCTTGAATGGAGGCCGGCCGGCCTATCGGCTTTACATTGCGATTTCGCGAATATTGAACGGAAATCCAGTCGATGAGTGCAAAAGGAAAAGTATTCTCTTTGATCTCTGACGCGTTAACCATGTGAAGCCGAGCCTGGTTATTGAAATATCCCGACATTTGACGAACTGGAGTATAATTCGCAGCGTCAGGCGCCGTCGGTGGACAGCAATTTGCACACGCAGCGAGCGACGGATTGAACTGTCCGGAGTGCGTCACGACCAGTTACGTAAACGTAAGCGCGAGGCGGCTTTAATGAAACACAGGAATGTCAGTCACAGTCGCGTGCAACGAGCTTCACAGGAGATCGAGATCGATCGTGACGCGATTAATCCATTCGGAGGAGCGCAGCACCTGACGAATTTCGTTCGCGTTGAGTGTGTATAAAAATGTGCGAGATTATCGCGTCGTAAACGACGTCAGCTTCGACATAGATTTCGCGAAGGATTAAATCTTCGTCAGAGACTTAATCCCTCGTACAGCTGACGTCTTTCGCCGTGTTACAGCAAAGCTAGATCGAAACAATTACAGGCCCGTCGCGTTGTATTAAAGCGCCTGGCCGCGATAACGAATTGCCTCGCGCGTAAATCGAGAGCGGAAACGGTCTTTGTTTCTCGAAGGAAACATCACTAATGGATACTCGGCGGCCTATAGCTGGTTTCTTTTACGTTCTCGTAAATTACTGACATCCGATAATAATGGATACGCGTGTCGCGTCGTAGCGCAGGAAGGAAAATGCTGGTATCATACTCCGAAATACACTTCGCGTTTTCTATCGCCCTCGTAAAAAAAAAAAACCCGAGTGGTAAAACTCATCGGCCGCTGTGAATCGTCTCCGGTTCGGGCCATCTCTCGCGAATCGATATATCGGCGATCGTTTTACACCATAACGCATCAAAAATTCTCTCCGCCGAAAAAAGATCTTCAGAGCCTAAAATAATACCGATATTCGCCGTCGAATTTTCAGGTATCGATAATTTTCCAGCTTTTATTATATCGCGCGATACAATACCGTCCTGCGTACTCTCGTCTCTAGTTTTTTTTATTTATTTATCGGTATTCGTTTTCGCGGTAGTAAAATGCACCTTTCGCCGACGCTCGCGTCGCTCCGGCAACGACAGGAAGTGAAAGCTTTCGTTTTCCCGTTGCAAACGGGAGTAACGTATATCCGGCGGGAATAAAGCGCGCTCTTTAACTTCAGGTGAAGTGCAAGCGCATATAAGATGCTGAAAACGTGCGAATGCATGCAACTTGCGGAAGACGCGATTCCGTCACGCGATTTAGCTCTAGCCGATAATTTCAATGCATTACATACATCCCATCGCTGTTTTTCCGTCTGTTTACCGAACGACGCTTATCGAGCTGGACTCTCGCCAGGCGCTAAAACTCACACCTGACCGCCCGATCATTTCCGGCTTCATTGGGCACGAAATAGCGCGCGGGCGATGGCAATCGACGTTCGCTCGATGTGTGACTGCGACACGTGGCGAATTCGTGGTCGTGCAATCGCGGAAAAAAGACCGCCGTCGATTCGACGATTGCATTCGGTGGCCAGAATGCCTGATTCGTCCATTTGCAACGCTCGTTTTGAGGGGAAACTAGAAGCTCTGGCTTGAATAATTTAACGCGCGAACGCGCCGCGCGTATTCAAATAATGTATAATACAAGATATATCGTGCGGATAAACGCGAAAATATTCGCGAAAAATATTCCCAATAATTAACGATTTACTCATTCACGGTTATACGAATACAGAACAAAATCTTCATATACGCGGGACCCAATGTTACTCTTTGGATTAGTGCAAGCAAGTTCATTACTTTTCGCGAGAAGTTCAAGGACAATTTTCCGAAAGAATTTTCCGGAGTTAGAGTTACCGAAGGTAGAGAAGTTGAGCGCAACGCGACCCGAGTCTCGTATAGAAATTCCTTTGTCGTCAGCATTGGTTGCGTCGCAAAAACCGGATCATGGTTCAGATTCGAGGCCGGCAGGCCCAGCCTACTATACCGCTTTGGGCCCACCCACGCTGCGACCGAGACCGAAAAGGCTCGTACCGTGAACCCGGTTACCCGACTGGTGGCGCCCTTTTACAGCATTCCTCGGAGAGGAAACGGGACGCCACGTCCCACGACCCACGCGAACGCGCGTCACGATCACCAAGCGCGATTAATTAATTAACTATGTCGGCGCGGTTCAGCGGCGTGATTAATCGAGCCACTGAACGAATTGTCCGTGCACACCGTCGGTTAGTGACACCATCTTCTCGCGTGACCCTCTCGTGACTCTAAATTGCGTCAAGGAAAGTCACGCGCCGGTGACTCGCTTCTCCCTTCTCCCATACCGCCCATGCGATTCTTCGACTTTCCCGACTCCGATGGTAACATTCTAGCGTCACTTAATTAACACGCATAACACTTAATTAACACACATCGGGCAATTATATATGCTTTGAAATAGTTTACATTAGAAAATTCATTAATTATTATTATTGTTGTATTATAATAATAAATGCGTTATTGTATTAGCGTATAAGAAATAAAATGTTTAAAACATTATATATTAAATTTTATATATTACGTATATAATATAGTCATACAAATATAGATTTTTTAAATAAATATATAAAATATATGTTATATGTTTTTGATAAGAGATTATTAAATCATTGTCATGTATTTTATATATTTAAAAAGTGTATATTGATATACCTACATTAATATATTTCATGTATTTTAATGTATACCTATATTATAGTATCAAAAAGATACATTTTTTCGTATTTCTTCTTTAAATATCAAAATTAAAACTTTTACTTTTTAAAAATCGATACTGATTAGATAATACACCGGTCTTTTTTAATGATATATCGCGATAGATACATTGCTGTGAGATACATTGCGAGCATGTGTGATGTATTCTAAACCACGTAGTTGAAAGGTTAAGAATTCACGTATAGACTAATGTGTGATGTAACTGGATATCTTTATGTAAGCGGCGCGCAGCCAGGTAAAGAAAGGATGTTGAACCCGATGGACTGATTTCAGTTGCGATCGCGGCAGTCCACGTGGGGCTCCCGACACGTGCCGACGTGCTCGACGTAACAAGAACACGAATGTTCGCAACGAGGCGTGAAGAGAAGAATCGACTCGTATACACTCCGAGAATATTGAAGATAATCCAGTAAAAAAAAAAAAATAAATAAATTTTAAACCTATAATAATTCGATCAAGATCTCTCGCGGTTAATTTGTCACACCATTTAATTGTCACGCCGATTAACGAGTAAGTATAACAAATAAAAAATGATTACGCTTTCGCGCGATTTCGCGTGCAATTCCATAGTCTCTGTCCATAAATCCAAAGACGTGGCCTCGCGTGAACGAAAAACGCGAAACACGAATTCGCATCAGCCTTGACTCACGACCCAATGACAGTAGATAAGATAAGGTAAACATCATCACTACGGAGTGGTAAAGAGCTTATATTCACGTTTACACCTACATCCTAAAAATTCACGAAAATATCTCTTATGCAGCGATTTTATACTTCGATAAGAGCGACGGAGTTAACTACACGAAAAAGGCGACTCGTTATAACGAAAGAACTTTTTTCCGTCATTCCCTTTGATCTCGCGACTTTTCCATTGAACCGAGATGTTAGATAACGTTTATCGCGCCCGCTTCTGGTCACGGTATCGATAACGTTCTACTCGGCACAGTATGCTGACTTGCCGGAAAGCTGCTTTATCAAAGTCGGTAGCCGCCTACAACGTCTGCAAGTTGATGCACCGACCGTATTTATCTCCGCGAAAAAGTGTCGCCCTTCATTTTTCTCCCGCGCGGCTGACGGCCAACGACCGTCCGACAAAGCGCACTCATTAAGTCGACGCAGCGGCCATTATGAGAATTAATCACGCCCTTTCGGAGGGTGCCATTGAACATTACGGACGCATCGACCGTACAGTTGGAAGGCAACTACCGGCATAAAATATAAGCTGATGTTGGCTGCTTCCGGCCTCGGCCCTGGAGAAGAGGAAGAAGGAGAGCGCGAAGTTTAAGGTCGACTTACGAAAGGTCAGCTCGCGAAGACATCGCCGTTAGCACGGTAGCCGTTACGAACGACGCTAATTAGCAGAACGATGCTAATTAACGTGTTGATTACGCCGATTTACTCTTGGCATTTTTCTTCATTTATTGCTTTCTTTAGTCCACTCCGCAGTTTCCTCTATTTCAACTTATTGTTTTAGACTGTTCTTTCTTGAAATAATCCTTAATTAGGAAAATTCTATACGCCAGAACTTTCGATAATCGAGGTGCAGCGTGTTGGAAAATATTTATTTATGTGAATACATTCTTGAAATATGCTTTCTGCATAAATAATACGCTGGAATTATAATACACATCAATAATGTAATATAGAATAAAAAAAACGTTAAGCAGCATTCTTTTCTTTCAAAACCGTTATAAAATAATGTTAATTAATTTCATGCTCAGAGTAACTATGACAATTCTCAAATTCACTGACTTCAACGAAACCATCGGATTCGTCAAAACCTCGAGTAAACGATTAAAGTATCATCATCGCATGAAATTCTCGAACAAGAAAGAGAGAGAGAGAGAGAGAGAGAGAGATCAGACACAAACGCGGCGCGGTGGGATTCGAACCTACGACTCTGAAAGCAGAGTACGCTGCCAGCAACGCACGCTGGCTGCACAGCCAAACATGGCTATTGAGTAACTCTTCTTAAGAAACGTATTGAAGCAAATTACAATAACAATAATGAAACTACATTGATAAAGAAGCAATATATAAACGAAAATAAATACATAAAAACACGTACTATTAGTTTCATTAATTTTAAAAGATATTTGTATTTTTACTGTTTTTAGATATTGAAACTACTATGAATTATATTTCATTGTATTAAATTGGCACGAAGAATTTGTCGTTTTCTCATCAAGTTCTGTTTTATACAAAATTACTGATTGAATTTTTTTGAAGAGAAGTTTAGAAAATGTCCTCCTATAGATGGAAAAAGAATATTGAAGCTAACGATAATTATTATGGTTAATAAAAATCGTACATAATTTTCTTTTCAATTTATGACAAATCTTTTATGCCCACATACATGATTCATTATTAATATAATAAATTTATATTATATTAATAACAAAATTTACATTAATATGTTTGATTAAATATGCTACTTTCAAGATATTTTTAAATCTTCCACTCTATATACGAAATAATCGTAAAGAAGAATTTTCTCTGGTAAAAAAATTAATTTAATGTAAATTGACAATAGAATAAGATAATATCGGAAAAAATATATATATAGCTATAATCCGACTCTGCTCACTCTATCGCCGCTATAATCGCTCGTGCGGCATCGAGAGAAAGGAATGGGGAAGAGCATTGAATGTGATAAGTTGCCGACGAAATTCCGGCGTATGCGCGTGTACGAATGGAAAATAAACCGAAACTAAATTACCTCCGATAATTGAAACGAATCGAAGTCCGCCGGGGGATTTCGCCCGAGGGACACCGGCAAAAGTATGAACCGTATCTCGTGCGAGGATTGCAGCGAATTTTAATCGGGACGCGCGCGCGAACAAATATACGGTCGCTGTCTCGCGATTTCAATCTTGCCTCAATGAAATATGTCACTCGAGGGACTTTTCCAACGAATTCTAGTTTCGATACGCTTTTCGTATCGCATCTTGCATCTTGTCTTACAATTTGCGGCAATTTATAACGGATGTCTGTTTTATAATTCGCATGCGTTTTGGATGACAGTCGCGAGAGATGAAGACACACTTGAACCGATTATTGAAAAGGCGTAAATCGTCGATCTTATTTCGATACAGTACTTCACAAATGTAACAAAATTCTATTGGCAAGGGTTGAATGAATAACTTTTTAAATTCACAATTACTTAAGAATGAAATCTTTTTATCGAAGCGCTAAAATCAACTATGTGTCTAATATGAATGCATCTTCCGTTAATGGCTGTTACTGATCGAGACACAGAAATCGAGACCGAGACCGATTGATTCAATCGCGATGTGACGCGTTGAAACATATTGTGGTTGCCCGGAATGTCCGGATCGACCGCGAATTTGGTTTCCCGATTGATATCGAATCGGAAAATATGTATAGATATTTTTGTCCGTGCATGCATGCGAGCGTGTTCCGCAACTCGGTCGCTTCGGTCAAAATTATTAATCACCGGATTTTTAAAAGCCTGAATCGGCCATCGCGCGTGCCGGCACGATAGACGACGCTCGCCGGAGTGGATATCAATCCAGGATTGATGAATGAATATGTATACCATTATATCAGACGTTTTTGACAGACGCTCATGTTGTGATGCACGTTATCAAGGATGTGACGATGTTTCTCGCGTGGCTATTTTTTTCCTTCCGTTTTCTTTTTATCGCGATCAAAACGCGGACGACAAACGCTAGCTAATATGTTATAAGAGATACTTTGCGCCGTTTATCCTATTTTTCTATCATAAATTCGCAGTTTGTTTCGTATAAACACGAATATGCGACTTGACGCGCAGAGGAAATATTGCTGTAATTCAAATTATATTTAAAAAAAACATACTCCTTTTTACAATAATATATAAAGCTAGATTATAGCATGAAAACTGGTAAACAATTATAAGTGCATTTTTTATTAATTACGTTAGGAAAAATTACAATGCACATCGTAAAAATGTAATGATATGCATAATACATGAAATAATAATATTTGATATGCGAAACAGGAGATTGTCACATGGAAATGTAGATGCGTTTGAGAATTTCGGAAATGCAGGAAATAATATTTGCTTTCGGGCAAATGGCGAATTGCCGTATTTCATATGTAAATTTACATATTACGTGATAATTTTCAATCGACCGCGTGACCGCCAATGTGACATGAATAGAAATTAATTGCAATTGTCAGTCTGATCGATCACCCTGATCATCAGCCGATTACCTATACGAATGTTGCAATAAATCCGTCGGCAGTTGACGTTAAAGTCATATTAACATTTATCTATGTCAATTTAATGCACTGGTGTTGTGAAGTACACTGTTAGCCGATAACGAGGTGTAATGTAACACGATTATCGGGTCCGACCCGACATAAATATTATAAACAATAAATAAAACATGAAGTATACGGGTAAATATATAAAGATGCATTGCACGTACATTTTATTTGTTATGCACACAAAATGTGTGTATATCATAATAAATGATCAGTCGTATAATTAATTGTACTAATTTGTTGATACCGTGTTCATTAGTAAATTCGGAAATATATAATTCGCGCTTTTAATTATGTCTTCACGTGATATTTATTAACGCGCGTATAATAATTTCTGATAAATATATCATAACCTTAATTGTGAGTGTTGTCAGCCGCTAGAAAATTATATAGATAAATATTTAGCCCGGGTTTGAATTTTCGCTTAATAGAGGGGGACATCCTTACTTCACTAACCTCTTTAGGACTCTGCGGAATGTTATAAACCAAAGGGAAGAATCCAATTTGGTGCGGCGAATGCCAAATCCACGTGGCACCTGCACTTCCTGATGGAAAGGTGCAACGCGAAATGCAGTCAATCACTTAGGTCGACAAGTTATGTAATGAGAGAGCGGCCACACCCCGCATTAGCAGTTAAGAGTCGCTCGCGTAATTTCTGTCGTACCCTTCATAAATCACTCGCGTAACGTGCCGGCTGACAGTGCTCGGTACGTCGCCACGCTGAGGACCGATTGACATAGACAAATCTGGCTGCTAACGGTAAATGGCAAATACATAATCGATAGCTTCTGTGTAGATTTTACGTTTCACGCGTTTCGCACTGACCGCCGCAGGTATACAGTCTGCGTGTGCAGATAATTAAGGCCGTATTACAGCTGTTTAATGTGTTTTGGCAAAGTAATCTACGAAAATTGTCGGTTCCGAAATTATGACAGATGTTTTTGATTCAATGTTATTTAATTATCGGATAATTATGGAGAATTATTACTTTAAAATTAAAATATTGACGAGAATTATTACTTTAAAATTGAAACATTGACGAGAATTATTACTTTAAAATTAAAACATTGATGAGAGATATTACTTCAAAATTAAAACGTTCATGAGATTTTATTGCTTCAAAATTAAAACGCTGGAATTATTACTTCAAAATTAAAATATTCACGAGATTAACTTGTTTGTCTATAAGTCATGATAATATAATATCATGATATTAAATAAATGTTGTTAAATGTTGTGTTGTTTGTTAAATATTGTTTGAAAATGCTTTCTATATTCCAATTTAATCTAATTAGAGTGAAAATATCACTTTTAATTCTCTCCAGTGTTTTTTCCTTCCATTATCCGTCGCAAATACGGACAGCAAAGCATTTTAAGAAGTGCATAAAGTATACGGGAAAGTTCTGAGAGAAATATTTAAAGTGCCTTGTTGCTAATTAGCGTGATTTCAGGAATTCGAAATGTGTCACTGCACCGCGCGCGGCATCCAGATCGTTACGCGCGGGGGTAATTATCGTCTTAAATCATATTAATGCGTTGGACATTGGCTCGCGCTCTTATCCGACTCGTTCCACGAGAACTGGTTCTCTCACGGACTTTTCCGTGATTCTCGATCTCGTCTCTTTTTGCTCGTCACTCCGAGTCGTCGTTGCGCTCGCCGCGCTTCCACGTGATCGACTTCTGTTCTTTCCGTTATCTCATCGTCTCTAGAGACGATAATGAATCTGGCATGCGCTCTTCTGGCAAAAAGAAGTAGCGCAACTATCACCGACGATTGAATTCTCAATGGATTCCGGCACGTTAAAGTAGCGAAATGAGATCGCGAGAACATCGCGAATACAGATTAGGAGATAGAGAGGAAGAAAAGAAGTCTTTTGCATTCGGCGTTCTTCCTATATTTCGCATTTTGCGTAAATTTATTTAGCGCGCAAATGTTCTCTTTACGTTCAAGTTTATAAATCGCAACTTGTGCGATTTCCACGCAACACGAAATAACCTTGTCCCAGAAGGTTGTGAGTTGACTTTAATCCAACGATTTAAGAATTTTAAAGGCTCTGAAGAAATAGGGGGAGGGGTGGCATAAATTGTTGCGCAGGTCTCCCAGGAGAATGCAGCTACTGTGGCGCATTCACATTCTACCACATTCTGCGTTTTCTTTGCTCTCGAGGACAATATTTCGATTTAAGCGACGCGGCGGCGGATTCTATACGCGCGGCGGATATTTTCTTTTCCGCATAAAGTTTTACAGCATAATTGCGGAGTTCTGCTATCTAAACTCATTCGTAAGATCAGAGAACACTGAAAATGAATTTTCAGTCGAAATTGGGTACAATTCCATTCGAGGATATTATATATTCCAGCAATTCTCAAACTGTAGTTACGTGTTCTCCGTTCCTTCCCTGAAGTGACATACTATAAGCGTACGAGGAAATGTAAGACTATCGATCACCATGAAACTACCGCCAACAATCTCTAAACAATCTTCAAAGTCTACAACTGTAAATCAGTAACAAAAGTTCCTCTTCAACAAGCCGGTTGTCCTCGTTATTGTGGGAAAATGCTATAAATATCTTCGATATTAAAGATGTTTATAGCGTTAAATCGCGAGCCTATATGCTCGAAAAAAATATTTGAGATACCTATAAAAATATCACGAAGTTACGTAATAAAAGGTGTCCATAAAATCATGGCTATTTTATCATATAGATAGAACACTTCGTTATATGAAAACATTAATTATACATCTTCAATTTGTTTTTGTGCGAGGAATCTCTTGTTTTCCGGGAATGTGTGGGAAGCCACTCTGTGGTTTTCCCACATAGTTTTGGAAACAGTCGTGGCTGCGTTATATTCAGAGAAGCTAAGTGCCGAGAGCTTACCGCCGGAGCGATCGCGTTAACATGCCTGACTGTGAAGCCTGACGCACATTAGCCTATAATCTGTAGCTGTATATCACGACGTCGTTATCAGCGTGAGTACAGGAGTAGACGATGCGCCTGTGAGCAGCCTCCGAGGTAACGCGAGATCTACGGTAGCGCGGAAGGCGCGCTTCTCAATCGCGCTACTCGACTCAAACGTGACAGTTAAGTCAATTTAAGCATTTAATAAATCGCGACGTGCTCGCCGATACGATCGATATCGGCAAGGAATCGATATTCAATTACGGAGGGGCGGACATCGAGTTACGCGAAGGATATCGAACGGGTTAACGTTATTCGACGGTCTAACGAGCGAGAGATGGCTTAATATATTATCCGTTCCGATAGAGGATACATATTTTGCAATATCAAGTGCCCCGCGACAAGACAGCTGTCGCCTGGGGGCGACATGTGAAGCGAGCGCGCGCGCGCTCGCGTTCACGCGATATTATCGGGGGGGGCTCGTCAAGACAATTTTTCCCGTAGTGAGAGCTAAAACGTCACGAGGTACCCCGAAATTAAGCGACTTTATCGAACGATCTACTTTCTACGTATAATACGATACGATACGATGCGGCGGCGTGGGCAACCTGCGGTGAGATGAATATGCAAAGCCCGCGGCAACATTATGCTAATTCGCCGAGGAGGAATAGCGCCTGGATGGATGAAGAATCAATAGCTGATAAGGAAACTGCTAGGGCATTACCTGAGTGGCTGAGTGATCTGTTCAGCGCGCAGTTGATGGATTCGCGAGGGATTCATAGCTTATTTCACGAGTCACGATTAGATCATCCGCGTATCTCATGCGAAGTTCTGTTACTTACTCAGCCGATTTAACACATAATGCTGCTGATAACGGTTAACTCAAAAATCACGACTTTGTTTGATAAGGAATAAGAGGATTTCGTAAACGTAGACAAAGTGTCGCCCTATCTCCTTAGGGTGACTGCTATCGGTGACCGGCGCTTAAAATATTTTTCAAACGCTTGTAAAAGATAAAATCCATTCAATATAAAATTTTGAATGACATAAATAGCTAGATAACAATGTGAAGTAAAAAGTAATCATCGGTAACCGGCGCTTGAAATATTTTTGAAATGTTTGTAAAAGATAAATACTATTTAATATAAATTTTTGAATCACATAAATAGTGAGATGACAATATAAAATAAAAAGTGTGCTATTCAACAATTATTATTTTTATTATACAGTATTTTATCATTATATACTTATGGAAATTCTACTGCGGCATGCACGATAAGCATACAAAACGCTGGATAAACAACGTATTCAACAATTTTGTATGATAAAATCGAAATTGATAATCGAACGTTTTCTTCTTAAGGAGGTTCTATAGATAATGGATGTATCTAAAAATTGGAAA
Source organism: Temnothorax curvispinosus (assembly GCF_003070985.1). NCBI lineage: Eukaryota > Metazoa > Arthropoda > Insecta > Hymenoptera > Formicidae > Temnothorax > Temnothorax curvispinosus. The sequence continues at coordinate 1,167,807 of NW_020210520.1, read as the reverse complement.
AAACTTTATGGACGTATAAATTGAGATGCGAGAAAAGTGCTCGAAAAATTTTAGCATCGGTTACCGTGTAAAAATTTGCAAAAATGAATTTTGAAATCACAGTTTTTAACATAAGCTACATATGGCAGAGGGGCTCTTGGAAACAGAAAACGAGATATTAATTATATAAAGGCGACCTACCAGAGATTCAAAAAACGGAGCTCTTATAGATCTTAATCTAAGCTTTTCAGAAATATTGAGAAAAACAAGGATTATCGCGTAAAATTTTGTGATATTGGCTATTGAAACAGGCCATATCACAGTTCACGTAGCGTGCTTCGAATAACAAGGGAGATTTGGCAATGTCGCAGCGACTGCACCCGCGCGAAAAGTGTACAGCCAGTACAGCACCACAGTATGACAGCACCTCAAATTTAAGCACCTAACGTTTACGAACGCTTACGGAGAAGTACTCGCTCTAGAATTATGTGAAATTGTGAAATAACCACAGTCATATGAGCAGAACTGTCAAGTTCGCGACGTTACCACATTTTCTTCCATTATAAGCCGTCAGAGTCAAAGGAGCACTTACACGATTTTTTAATTATTCCTCGCTTTGACTAATATGGGTATGATATAAGCTCTAACGTCATCAAAATTCACGAAAATTTTTTATGAATACTTAGAATCGATGAATTTGAAGATTTTCTCTTCATCTCTCAACTGACTAGAGAGTACCTGTAGAACCTCCTTAATACAGTCGAGCGGTCGACGATCGAAACAATGGATAGAGCGACCGGACTTTCCGCTCGAGCCGCAAGAGTTCATCGGACAAAATATCTTTAGGCTAACGAGAGAGAGGGCTGACCGGCGGACCGTGAGAAAGGAAGCAAAAGTCGCCTGGCGCCGAATGGGAAAAACTCGTTAAGGTCGACGGGAGCCGTTCGAGAAAGAGAGAGAAAGGGAACTTGCGATTGAAATCGGCCTCAACTGTGATTAAACGAAACTACCTCGTGCCGCCTCACGTAACACGCGCCGGTTGGCCGTACCGGAAGAAGAGAAGGGAAAACACGAGGATATCTTCCCGTAGGCAAAAAACGATTGCGTTCTTTGGGATATAGGCGAAAAGGAAACGATGGAACGAGCTATTGCAAACAACTTAATTGCGCGAGCATCGCGGATCAAGTGATAAACGACGGCACGGTTTTATAAGTTTGCTGTTTTGCGTGCGCGCAATTGCGAGACGAAAAATTGCTAAATTGTAATTTACGGAAGCTGCGTAAACCGCGCGAAGATTCGGCTCCGCCTCTGCATAAATGAAAAGTAACCGCTACGGTTAGAATTTATCTTAATTTAACCGCTAGAATTTATCTTAATTTTGTCTTCCGTACTAAATTATAAATTTCTGAAGATTGGAAGGAAGGAAGATAAATATTTGATTTTCTGACACGTTTGCTCGCGAAGGAGCACGAAATAATGTATATTAAGAAAATGAAATGTCTCCTTCCCTTTGTGAATTTATCATCGAAGGTACACCATTTCGTGGGTTGCGTGAGCCCTTAAGACGCATAAAACATTCGTCACAAACGCGGACGTATTCGTAGGATATTCTAATATATTTCCCTCTTTCCATAATGCAGCTCTTAAGGTCCGGAATAATGCAGATCCTTGGTGAAGACTGTGGGAAGTCGACTACCACGGGAGCACCGGTGAAGTCGAAAGACGCTGACGAGTGTGCGCGAACATGCAGAAATGATGAACGAGCAATGGCAATGCAACACGAAGGATGTGTAGCAAGATAAGAAATTCCTTCCCGAAATCTGAAAGTTTCGTAAAGAGCGCGTGTCGAGAGTTAAACTTCGATCTCAAAGTAATTCTTCGGAGAGGCATAGTCGCCAAATATTGCGCTACAATCGTGCAGATAAATAAACAATGAATCGTATATCTACCAAAAAATTCAGATAAAATTTTATGTATCGTACTTATACGGAATTAATATTAATTCGCACTCTTGTCTCGTACTGAAACGCGTGAAAAAGTGCGGGTTGAAATATCGTTACGTCCTCAAGGCGTAATGACGCCGAGCTGTGAACGATGACACGTGCTTTCATTACGCTTCCACGTGTGACAACATTTGAACAAGTGCCGCCTGTCCTCTAAGTCCAACGCGAGGCTGTTCGCAGAGACGTTTACGTCCAGCTGGTCCCCCACCGTTTATGACGCTGCGGCACTGCACGTCGTACAAGACCACGGCGTGCAGCAAGCCGCGGAGCGTATACGGCGCACACATTGCACATATTGTCACGTGCATCGCAGTTCTCGCAGTCTCACGCTGCACATCGGAGTGACGTGCAGCCAGATGCGTCGCGGCACTTAGGGACACGAAATTCATTCTCTTTATTCGTCAAATAAATCGTTAGTCACGTCCTTAGATAGTCACATCTGACCCCATGCGGCACAAGGGTGTGAGACCATTATGATTCTTCATTGTGTCTTGTATTATATCAGAAATTAATCTTAACTAATGATCTTCAGCTCGAATCCAATGTCTATATAAAGTTCCAAGTACTAGTTCTTTATTGGACAGATATTAATGTTTGTTCGATCATTCGAAGGGAGCAAAAATCACAATCGGAAATAATCCAATAAAAACGATTAGCGGACTGTCAGATAAAAATTAATCAGATAACTAATTTTATGTTATTTTGATATTTTCGGATATGTTCAAACTGAACTGAATTTGAATATTTCTAAATTAAAACAGGTTTTTAATTTCGAAGCTAATCTTTATATCTCTCTCAACTGTTCGTGCAATTTAATATTTTCTAAATATAAAGAGATGAATGTACAGTATATTATCTACACAGAGTGCAAGACATAGTACAAACAAAAGAATATAGAACAAGTACTATAATAATAATGCTTTGAGCGTGTAAGAAAGGATATAAAATAATTTGACCTCGATTCAATCTTGTTATAATATTTACGATATTTGCTATGCGTAAAAGCAAAAGCTAATTAAACGGTCGATTGCTGTCTAAGTTTCGATCGAAATAATCTCCAAATTAACTTCGTGAAATATACGATTTCTGAATGTGCTATTCGTCGAATCGGAAGAAGTAGATCGCGGCTCGCCTTATCGCGAACACGCGAATTGGATAATGGCGTAACGATCAATGGAACGATTGCCTTACATGAAAGTAGGTTAATGCAAGACAAATTGTGGTACAATTTCGCGTTTCTCGACGCAAAAAGTGCACACTGCGCTGCACGTTGAAAAACTCTGGACGAGAGGGGGCGAACGGGACATAATTAGAAGATACAAAAGTTTATCCAGTGACCGGCGCGAGCAAACAAATGACGCGGCTGTAGAGACAGTCCAGGAGAAGGCAAATCGAATTAAACGGGCAAATCCTGTAAAGCGTTACTGTGCAAATTGTGAAACTCTCGCGAGACTAGCGAGGTGTCCCGGTGTAACAACAACGACGTACACGTTAATTGAAATTAAACGCTAATTCGTTAAGTGAACGGGATGGGATTGGGAGGTGACTCCCAACTCTCGCTGCTGCTGCATCTTGTTTACCGTTTGCAAGCGAGCAGAAAAACGGAGTGAAATATTGGAATAAACGGAAATTTCGCCTGTGTTGTATTTCCCGAGTGGAAAAAGATACTCCTAATGGACTCCTAATTTATCAGACTGGCGAGCGCGCTACGACGCACCTTAATCCTCGCGTAACAAAACTCTAAATTAATTTTCTCATCAATTCCTCCAGTTAATTGATTGCACTTTTTTCAATAGGAATATAATCTTCCAATTCGTTTCACAATTCGTTAATTATCCGATCTTGACGTCTCACTATATAGGCTATCGATTGCTAAAGCAGCCAAGTTCTTTGACATCGCTCCCATCAGAAAACTCGCCCACCCACACGGCGCTTTTATTGTAAAGCCGAGATTTTATCGGAGAAACAAAGCCGGATCATCCATGTCGTAACTCTCGGTGATTATCGTATGAGCCCTTTCGCACCTATGACGGTTTAAAGGCGTTTTATTCGCCCTCAGGCGTACGATAAACC
>NW_020210520.1:1139507-1163652 GCF_003070985.1 Temnothorax curvispinosus | reverse complement strand
GAGAGAGAGAGAGAGAGAGAGAGAGAGAGAGAGAGAGGTCGTTTTGATTCCGCTTGCGGTTCATTAACAGTCCTTCTGTCGGGTAGCACGTGCTACCCATATATTATGTGCATATAGGAATGTATCAACACCCCCGATACGCACGGTTCCTGGAAATCGAATATCAAATACTGCGTATTATCGATTCTGTTCACATAAATAAAAAAAAAAATTATGTTACCTCAAATATCTTAAATCTGATATTAAGCTAATCCTCGCGATTCCGCGAGCTATCTTTCGGTTTATGTATCGAGTGGTTCACGCGGATTTTTGTCATCCGTTCATTATCCTTCATCTAAACACGTGGATCTCTATATCTTTGCTAAAGAAGCTCTATGAGATAATTAACATAGAGAAGATTGCGTGCTTCTACTTTGATCGGAAAGGAGGTTGCCCGGTTAAGGGTTAAGAGAGATACCTTCTCGACGTGTTTCCCTTCCTTCGTTTATCCATCCCAGCGACTAACGAGCGCACATCTCCGACATGGGTCCCGAGCGCTCGAGTGAGCGCAGTCGTGTATCCGATTATCGGTGTATCGATGCCTCTATATAGTCGCGAATAATATATGAATAAAGTGCCACTTCTCTTCTCAAGAGACTGGTCGTAACACGCGTGGCGGCAGCGATGCGATATTCAATCACCGGCACATAACGTACATCGCTCACTGGATTATCCACGTGTGCCCTCGCTTATAACGAGGTACGCAAGGAATCATTTTTCACTTTCCGGCTGAACCGTGATCGCTCTCGTGATGACTGTCATTCGTTTCGTGTAACAAATTCAACGCCTGACTCAACGTCATCGTTCAATCTTCGTCGATTTTCGGCTGACTGAATGAAAGAATATTTATATAATTTTTTCATCTTTCGAACTATAAGATGAAAAATTTATATTTATCGTTGTCCTAACGTCGATAAACAGAAACTTATGCCACCAAACGAGACACGTATTCGATTAAAAATAAAATTTGTATACATTTCGGCAGCGGATGATTATCTTGAAATGTAAAATTGAATATTTTTTTTAACTCGCTAAAACAATAATTTCACATTAAATAGTTTCACAATCTTTTCTGCGTGTACTTGTCGTCGTCGCATTCGTCGCTCGCAGATCTGCGTCGTGCCGCATGTTTGCGATAAAATTCAGCAGGTTTCATTCCAGGCACGCCGAATATTCCGTCAGATATAGAAGTGCACTCTCTTCAAAAGCCGATTAATAGCGGTCGAAATGAATGGAAGCCAAGAGCTGCGATGAGGATAGAGTTTCACGATGCACATATAAAGGACAAATAGTATAGAGATCCAAACAAAGGCGGCAAGCACTGTCATTATCGTTGCACAATTTGATAACGCGCGTAATATCATAACGGAAATATCGTCGGTTTTAAAAGCTTGCGCTAAACCCCGTTGCGATACCGTCGCTACATCGAGTTTCACCGCGCGTGGCCGCGAAAATCTGTCGACAAGCACCGGGTCGGCCCGCGCCCAAAATAATCATCTTCGCGTCGCTCGCGCCGAAATCTCCGTCATCGGCCGGTCCTTTTTGACGACGGAAGAACGAAAGAGAGCGGCTCCGGCAATCACGTCAACGGCACGATATGCACGGTGAATCGCTTTGTAGCGACTATTTCCAGAGACAGGCGTCGTCACTCGTAGGTGAGCGAAGGGTAGACAAGTGGGGTGACGGACGAAAGAAAGTATATGGTGTGTGTGCATGTGTGACGGGACACAGGACGGGGGTGGGGGAGCGCACGGAGGGGTAGATCGTCGTCGTCGGTATTGTATAGGGTGCAACGCGCGCGGAGAGGGTGCGCGAGGGTAAGTGCATCGGCACGGAAAATGTGTCGGTCGCAGGACGCGTTTGCCGGACGCCGCAACGCGTTGTTCAAGTGCTCCACCCTCTTCTCTCTTTTTCTCTCTCTTTCTTTCTCCCTACCACTCTTTTTTTAACGTTTTTTTCTTTTTTCTCCTTTTTTCTCCTTCTTCGCCGCTACGAGCGAATTAATCGCCGCAGCCAGTTTGGCGACTGACGAGAAACTCTCTGGTTAATATTTGAATTGCGCTATGAACAAAGAACGAAAAGAGGAGGAGGAAATTAGCCGGATTGAAAAAGATATAAAATAATTATCGATGGAAGTTACTGAATATACTGAATATTAACCCTCCAGTGGGCGCGTGAAAATTTGAAAAGGGCGCGTGAGGCGTAAATTACACCCCACGTTATTTATGATATAAGTATTAAATCAAATTAATATTTTTTATTTTCTGTTTAATATTATTTATTGCTGCACATATCTTAAAGTATATTAACACGTTCAAAACTTTAATTTTAATGTTTAATGCTTAATGTTTTTTCGATAATAATCGGTTCTGTATTGAAATGAGTTCAGAACATTTATCTTTTACAAGCTGTTGTGGGTGTAAAATACATCCCACGCACTAGAGGGGCGCCCACTGGAGGGTTAATCGGAGTAAAGAGTGTATAGAATTTATAGATCAAAGTTGACCGAAAAATATCATTGAAGTTAAGACAGATAATTCTGAAAAGTCCTGCTGAGACCGGGTGACGCCACTGACGCCTACATCCCAGATTGTAGATAACTTTGTCTTAAATGATTGTAAATCCTCCTGAAGTACGTGACATGATATTTGAGGCATAAAAGTGCATTACCTTTAATACTTGATGATATAAAATAACACAGAAGCAGAGATAGATTGACGCCTTGACGTTTCATGAGTTTTATAGCAGTTTTACCCGGGTTTATACGATAATGCGGACGGCAGGCAGAGGTAATATGCAGTTGTCGTGACAGCGGTTTAAATCTAGAATTTAACTCCGCAAGGCATAAATCGTCTATTATTCGTACTATTTGTAACGAGTGCGTCACGTGAATTACAAAATACGTTGTGTACATACCCGCGGCTATATTACGATGAATATTTGCACTCACATCAAAAGTATATTCGTGAAATATATTGCACATATTGTATTCAGTTATTAATCAATAACCGAACGCAACTATTATTATGTAGCAATTTCATAAATATTGATCGAAAGGAAATCCGATTAATTGCAATATATGCAATATTTTCCTCCATCTCGCGCGAGAATAAATATCCGGTTCATCAATGCATTTATTTATTTGCTCGCGCGAGGATTATTGCGATGAATACTTCTTTGTTTAGGACAATCATCATATATCATATAAAAAAAATATTTTAAATCACAAAGAAAAAGATTATATGGAGGGGTAAAAACCACAGTGGTGTAAGTCAAATTTTAAAAAATATTTTTTCGTGTGCATAAATACAATTTATATGTACATTGTATAGATTGCATCTATGCATACGAGAAAACATTTGACTTACACCACTATGACTTTTACCCCTCCATATCATTCTGTAAAAATATGTCGAGTCATCACCTCGTCAATTACATTACGTTAACATGTTAATTGAGAAGATTAAAATTGGTTCTTATCGATAGGCCGAATGTCGAAAATTAATGATTGCTTACGCTTATAAGACCATTGTGAACCAGAAGAGTCCAAATAGAACAGAAGAGTCCAGATATTACTGTTATATCGTAACAAAAACGTGAAAGATAAAAAATTTCATATTACGCCGGCGGTGCGTAACGCGAATGTTTAATTACATGAAGATCGTACTTGAACGAGACATTTTGGCGATATCGTTGCACTGTAGATCGCAATTTACCCCCTTTCACGACTCGGTGTTCCTTGCCCGTGTCTGTTTTCTCTCGACGAACGAAACTGCGACGATCGCGAGAGAGAGAGGACGGATGACGGTACGCGTTTCCTGCTTTACGCGCAACTGATGCGAACGCGAACGGTGGCGCATGCCGGCCTATTCTCTTCCCTCCGACCGGCCTCGCGTCACAAACTGACGACACACGCGATTCGAGTTCGAGTGGCCGCTCTCCAGCGTGCACCGGCCGATGAAATTAACTCTTATCGCTTTTATTGCCCATTGTTCGCGTTGCACGGGCGAGCAAAAGCCGATTTCCTACGGTCGCATTCACACTAGCTGTGGTCGGTCCAAACAGCCATCCCCGACAGCTCGTCCAACATATTACCTATTACGTAGTCTCTAATGCTCTGCTCTTTTGACGAATAAACCTCCGAATTTTTTTATTATTTATTAATTGACAACGTTACAAATCTGCATTTAGACATGTTCCGAGTTTCAATCAGTTTTTCATCATTTCTGTGAATTCTTGACGTATTATTGATGCACCAATTACGATAATACTTGTAGAAAATATCGTTGCGCAAATCGACATGATTGAAATATCGCATCAAAGAATCGTACCATTAAAACGAGGACACGGTGACGGATAATCCCTAAAAACAGGTTAAGCGTGAATGTCACGGCAAGAGCGGAAGAAATATAGTTTTTAAAAAAGCGAAACAATACTATTTGCAGAATGGGAGAAAACAAATTTGCGGGGCTCTGCAAGCGTGGCACGACCTTATCTCTTTGTGAAAGTAAGTTATTGTCTACGAAATGAGGTACCGCTCGAGTTTGACGTATAAAGATGACGGAGAAATCTTGCAATTTATATGATAAACCATAATTCGCGAAAGGGATTCAACTAGACGATCGACATTAACAGGAGAATCTACATTTAAAATTCGTCTGAAACAAATGCGCGAGGCCCGCGACTATCGATAACGCGGTTGCAAATTTATCACCGATAAAGTTTCGATCGAATCAAGGAGCGTATTGATATTTTCGCAAAAGCGTCGATGAGAAACACGTCGGAGTAAATTCAAATCGCTTGCTCTTCTTGTCGGTCGTATCTGCTTACGATCGCGATACCTGATGAAAGGCGATCGATGAAAGGTGAATGGGAACCCGACAAGCATATCGAAACAAAGCTCCTTTCTTATCAAGATGCTATCATTATACGCGTGTCGAGACGCGGATCGAACGATATACGCGGATCGCATCGTAAAATTGAAGGGCATCGATTTGCAATACCTCGGGGATACGCCATCGACGCGAAGTCCGCGTTCAATCGCCGGAGAAATTCTTTGAAACAAATGCGGCGGATCTCCGGAGATCTCTCTTGAAGAAGAAGAAGACTCAACTCCCAAGACACATGTGTCCGAAAATCCCTCGGGATATATCCCGTGTGCGCTCGAGGTTCTCGAGGCAAACACCCCATTGTTACATGATGGATGAGACAGGATGTGGTCGTGCTCGTAAGCATAAGTGCCGAGGTGTTTCGCATCCCAGACCGGATCACTGCAACTTAGAGAGACGCCGTAACTTGATGGGTCATGCGTCGCATCGACGATTTATAAGCAAACACATATTACCGTTCCCCGGTGAATGATTAATGCAATAATTACCATGCGAGGAACACGTAATTTCTATTCGATGGAAATATCTATTCTCGAAACGAATTACAATGCATCTCTCATGTACGGCGATACAGCAACAAGATATTAGATTTCTTGTGAAAATACACTGCAAAAGTAGCTTCGACTTGTCGTATTCAACGGTCGATGTTTATATTGCGCATAATAATGGAAAGAGAGTTTTCAAGCCGGAAATCGGATATTTTACGATCTGCTATACCTCCATTGTAGTCGTGTCAGAAAACTTGGTGGTTCTCTGAAGAATTTAGATTGTCTCGGATTTCACTTTTACACAGGAATTTCGCTATGTAATAAGTTCAAATGCGAAGCCGTCACTTTGTGAGACACACACATATACATTCTCTCTCTCTCTCTCTCTCTCTCTCTCTCTCTCTCTCTCTCTCTCTCGCTCTCTCTCGTAGTTAATTTCAATTACAGAACTCACGACGTGACGTCTCCAACGCCTTAATCGGTGTTACGGTTGCTGAAAGCTATCGAATTCCGTTTGACATAGACATGATTCTAATTACTATTGGCCGAATATAATACAAGCAGATTAATACCTACAATGATCTGTAATGTCCAAGATCAATTTCACTAATCTGAGACAACACTTCATACGCTCGTATCACGAAGTAATTTCGCCTAAATGGCGATCAATTCTTAAATTAATTACTGTGAGCAATAAGTTATTTCGTACTGTAATTATTGAAAATTTCATTAATTAATGAAGAGAAAGAATTCGAAGACTAACTGTAGTCTTTCCTTTTTCCATTTAATTCTGCTTGTTAACGCAGTTATATAATTTCGAGTTATATAAACACGAACGAGAGAGAGATCCGTAAACTGAGAATAGAAGAATAAACGTATTTATGTCGGATTTATCGAAATATCATCAGGTTAACAATAAATATATTTAACTATGTCTTGGATGTTGACACAAAGATGCCATATGTGTTGGGAAAATTCAAATATTTTTCGTGTCAAAGTAAGAAATAAATATTTCTTTGACATTCTGCAGGTATAAATCGATTTTCAGATTCAATTCGAAAATATTCGTTTCGTTATTTTAACTTTATATCTTTCTCCGCAGAACGCTTTGTGCGATACCGAGCACCACATTCGTCTTCCAATAAATATATTCGATATATATATATCTACCTTTTTGTGTGAGCGCACAAATCCTGTAGTTGAAATCCTCCCAACGGGAATGCGCGGATGACGTAGTTATTGTATATCCGCTACGAAAGCAGCCGGAGCTTACAATAAAATAAACCTCCGAATGTCTCCGGCAATTTATTTGATAAATAGTTTTCGTGTGTTCATCAAAGTTCGTTATAACATCGCGAATATTGTGATGCATGGAGCGTCGCCTCCTACGGCATTTTTTTGTATACCGTTGCTTTTATCGTCAATCACAGCAAAACCTCGAACGCGAACGTATTCGCAAATAAATCCGTATTCGGGTCGTCCCTTCAGGAAAAATAATCGTAGTCGCCAAAATCATGGCCGGTAGCCAAACGCGACGATCGTCGGCTATAAATTTCGAGCGACCGAGGGGGTCAGCTCCGTGATTATTCACCCTCCCCGATCCTCGCCCTTACATCGATCGCGATCCCTGCGGAATAAAGTGTTGTGCGAAAGGCGGAGGCGGCCTGAAAAATGGTCGTTCTACTACCTGAAACGCCCTTCTAGAAGTGTAATGACAGAACAGCGATGCGCACGGCAGTCGGCGACCGTGTCGGCAGTCTCACCCCTTGGAAATGCAACGCCCGGAAGGAGCAATAAGGTCGAAGCCCTTTCATCTCGAAGAAAGAACCAGGAAGTGCGGTCTCTATGACGCGATCGCGGAGGGAACCCCCCCCCCCTTCCAAGTACAGTCACATCTATAGGAGGGAAAAGGTGCATGCGGTAATTAACACGTCGCTCGTAGCGCGGCAAAGTTTCCGTTTTGCCTGGAAGAAAAAAGTGCTCGCGAGAGATGACGACATGCTCCTATTCCGCGAGAAATACGTCGGCGAAGGAAGAAAAAATCACGAAAAAACTTGCTGCGAAGCGTATTAAAAAAAGAAAGAGAAATGCGAAATGTGTTAGAATAATTGGAGAATTCAGTGGAAGTTGTTTAGTATCAAATATCATATCTCTCGGTTTTTATATAGATTAAGTGTAGAATTTTTGGTGAGATCTCTCTACCATGGACCATATATATCTCGGAACAAACGTTACGACCGACATAACGCAATTTTCAAACGGGGAAAATATTTGCCGTTCCGAAAATGCAAATAAATCCAAGAACTCGCGATTTAGCGAAACTTTATTCGCAAGCAAAGTGTCATCGATTCTGCGTATTTGCAAGCGGCAAAGTTCGGCCGTTAAAGCGAACTGTTTATATTCCACGGAGTTGCAAGTCTTTCACAAACAGCGCGGAATGTCACGATTTGCATCACAATTTCCGCTAACTGTTTACACCACACAACCATGATACGCACATGGTCGCCCGTCTTTTTCATCTCGGACCGTTTCATCAGAGTTGTGACATTTTCATATTTAAAATGAAGCGTATCCGACAAACGTAACGCTGCTCGTGTTATAAACGTTTCTAGCTAAGGAGAGAAATCTAAAAAAATATAACTCGCGTATACAAGGTGTTCCGCACAGTCACATGACGATTATTTTTCTTAATACTTACATATTTCTCGATAGTTTATATCGCGTCTCATTTTTTACCTTAAGAATCTTAAATAAATGTATCTTACAAATAAATAATTTCTAATTTAAACAACGTAATAATTGTCCTATAAAATAAATTACAATTAATAGTTAGTCAGCCTCGAGTGCTGTACGTGCACACAGATTAACTTCTTCTGGCCCGAGTCCAAGCATGACTATCAAATGGACGACATAGTCCTTTACAGAAAAAGAAAAGATATCAAGAGTAATCACAACGCTCTGAAATTATAAGTTGTCAATTATAAGTTTGTTACATGCGTTGAATCTGTCGCTTGCGGAACGCCGAGTATATCGGTGACAAGTCGCGGGAAGCTTCAGCGATAACCGCGTCAAGGTGATTTCTTTTCCGCGTTTCGCCCTGATTTTACATCCTCGGCGTATAACGAGATAAAAAGATAGCCTGCTACGTAACGTCCGTGACAAATGTTTCACAGCGACGGCGACGGGCGCGATGAAATTATGCGCCGATTCGCGCACTGATCGTGCGAGAATTCCGTTTGCACTCAGCGGAATATGTTAATCCCGATTTAATAACTTCCGAGTGCCGGCTTACAGTAATAATCCATAACCTAGTAATATCTGTTGGAGTTTCGCGTACATTAGCGATTACTTCTTCAGGAAAATTAGCAGCAGCGGTTACCGTGCAATTATAATTTACTGCGCATAGCAGAAGCATATATGCATATTTATGATGAAATTTATGGATTAAAGTTCTCTGCTGCGCTCCACGTATCTATAATCTAAACGGCATTGAATGTAGGATACAGTAACAGTACAGTAACAGATCATTTTCGATTCCTGTTACATTTTCGTAATTATCACGAGAATGAAAATTGAAGAACTTTCAATAGCTATAGGACGCAGGTGTTCAATTTTGTGCAAGTCAATTCAACCTACACCCCTATACAGAGGTTGTCCCTTCTGATGTTTTTTAAAGCACGACGGCGACGTCTCTGATCGATTTGAAGGTGATCTTTCTTTATTGAAACTGTCAAGTAAGCCATCATCCTCATCTTTTTAAGTTGACTTGATATTGTTACAGTTTTAATATTTACATTTTCATGACTGCGTGCTCCGTCAAAATCTCATTAAAATGAAAACCATTCTCGTAACTTAGAAATATGATTTTGTCATCAATTTTTTTCTTCCAAAAATTACTTCCGCAAAAGTCTACCTTCGTAAGTTATACGGAAACTAAGGGCACTTCGAGTCTCGTAGGTAGAATCGATCACACAAATCGGTCAGAGAATCAGTAATGACAGAGTTGCCACAGAAATTGAATTTTGAAAATCTCTGACTTTTTCATGTTTTGCAGACGATAATGGAGAATTTTCCATGGTCAGTATGTAATTTTAAATTTTAATGTTTAGAAGCAGCAATTGCAGAAAAGATAGCTTATATTATTAGAAGCAACGCAAATTTGGACGTTTAGTAACATAATATAATGCAAATTCCTGAATGCAAATTCAGGCTAACAAGATGTAAATGTTAATTAGAAAAAAGAATGCAATTATGACAGAAAAGAACGATTGAATAAAAGCACTAGATAAAATATAAATTTTAATTATTTTGTTGATTAACATCATAAGAGAAGAAGCAGGGGAAGACAAAACAAGAAATGGACACAAGAGTGCCTCAAAATAGTCTCCTCGTAGTAATACGTAGGAATGACTTGTAAAATACGCGAGTTTTGAACGCATTTGACTGTAAATGTTGGATATAATATTTAAAAAATTATAAGTACTCTTTAGAATTAGAGTTTTTGTGGGAATTACGAACAAAGTTTAAAATACCAGGCTCTTTTATATATTTCCCTGATTTTTCCAGGTTTTTCCTGATCAATTTAAATTTCTATGACTTTTCCCGGTTTTCCAAGGCTATGGCAATCCTGATCCTGAATGAAGATTTTAGGCCAATTTGTGAATAAATTTACTTATGTTCCATATAGCGCCTCAATTACTTTCGGAAAAGTGATCGCGTCATTTTGATATCGATTAACAACTCTTGATACGAATCTCGCGATTTAACACTTAACCGGTCATATCGATGCTTCCATCCCCGCGCCTGACTAATTAAGTCGCTCATGAAACGGTAATTGGCCCAAAGTTCATCCGGCCTGTACTGTTTTCAACGACGAGAGCCGCGCACACATCCAAGCTGTATCTCGTCGTTTTTTTTTGCTGACCACCGTGAGAGTAATTAATTGGACACCGATCGCGTCATACATCCGTTAATGATATCTTGCGGATGGAATTTTTCAAATTCCTTGTTCTTTTTTATCTCGTTTTAATTTAACTGTATTTATAGTACCGCGCTGAGATGCGGATCGCGAAAAGATATTTATCGACGCTAAAACACCGTTGAGTGATGATAATATCAAAATGCCGAGATGTACGCGATAAAATTCACCGATATTTTATAACAGTTGTGCGTTTAAAGGTATAAAATTGATTGATGCAATAATGTATGAACGATGCGATAAAATTGTAAATATTTCGCGCTCGTATACGTTTTGAATTTTACACGGCGTGACAATCGATCTAGTGAAAAATTAATTATTGAACGTACAACAATATGTAATTAATGAATGAATTTTCATTATTCTGAAACTTTTGAATTCATCTCTGAAATTACAATGCAAAAGCGTTTACGAGTTTGCACGTCGGTCAAATTTTAATTGCTGCATACGTTCGATATTGAACCTCAAAGTGCCGGCGTCTGCAGTTTTATCTTGCAAACGCAAAGCTTTGAATACATGACTATCAAAATAAATACCGACGATCGTGGATCGTAACAGCTATTTACTACATACCTCGTATGATACTTCCGGCAGGATGATCGTCCTACTCGGCGAACGTTGAAATAATAACTAATCCGCGAATTCAACGGATCTGACGCGACCCTAGGGACTCAGATTGATAGGAATTATTCGACAACTGAATCAGTTACGATTACAATCTGTCCAGAAATTGAGGAAACTGGATCTCGATAGAGCGGTGAATAGAATTGGACAGTCGCACCGAGTGAAAGAAAAATGCACGCTTCGTCGCACAAATTTAATCAAATCGTCTATTTTGTCAGATTCTGAACGACAAACTTCATCATTCGCGTGTAATCAAAGAAAGACTAATTTAGAGAACCTTCAATGCTTTCACCGAGCGAACAAAGGCGATTTGTCGATGTTTGCACACTGTCTGAAATATAATATGTTTTCTCTAATTTTCATTAATTACGTTTCCCCGACAAAACTTGATGTAGAAATGTAAATCATCCTGAATAATGGATATTTTCGAAGCTTCAATATATGAATAAACACATTTTGTCTATCTAATATTTAGGATAACAGACGTAAATGGAGGGAAATATGTATGATTTCGGTTTAATTATAATATAATTTCTGCGAATTTTCCCCTTTCTAAAATTATAAAACCGTTAACGATGTAAAAGCTTTGAGGAGCGTCTCATTGCAGGCGTACTTTGATCCAGGCAAAGCACAATTAGTCAGGATTAACATCGTTAAAGTCAGGAAAACAAGATAGTTGGATCTTCGTAACGTGTTTTGGTCTGAAAGCTTTTCGAGAGCGTCTTGAACTTTCGACAAACTGACTGAGATTGCCAACTACATCGATCGAGCGAAATTGACCGATAAAAACTGGTTGCACCTGACTTTCAGTAGTTAGTTCGGCAGCCTGTAATTACTCGGGATTTATAGCTATGACTCCCGCGATGGTAAAATGGGCGAAATGTCGACCTCGAATTCGGAATTAATCGGGCAGAAGTTAAGAACACGCGAAACTCAATGCTTCTCAAAAACGTAAAAATTTGCCCATTTCTCCTGTTCCTTCCGATGCCATAAGCGTTCGCGAGCAGGCAATGAATATCCCCCGTTATATTCCATATTACCGTAAATCTTTCCGCGAGCAATTCCGCCTCTCAATTCTACTTATTGATAGTTTTGTGTTATTCAATATAAGATATGATATAAATGTAACATGGTTTTTCATCAATCATCATTGTATCATCGTACAAATCTATTGCGATACAATTGCGATATTTGTACGATTGTTAATCAAATATGTAGGGAGAATATTGTTGCGATGTTCAACACCGGAAGAATTATAATATGCATACTGTTCAAAATAATTAGCGTAACGCGCTGTCGAAGAATCAAATTAAGTACCAAAAATGTGCGTAGCTAAAAAAAATCGAATTTACATAAATACGCTTATTGGAGGTTTAAATTTAGATTCTTTAATAAATTTCATGGGCATCTAATAATCATCTAATTATTTAAAACAGTATTTGACTATAAAATAGAATTATATCACATATTACATCTGTAATATAGCACTTATTATAACAGACGTTTTCAACAAAAAAGAAAGTCAGGGCACAACTTACACTGATTACCCAACAAATATTTCAATATACCAAAAAAAAAGCACGAGAATTTTCGACTAATTAACGAATAAAATCTATGACTAAAGCCATTACATTTCACTCGCGTCAGGAGAACTGAGAAACCGATATGCCTTTTTCCGCCTCGCGAGAAAGCATCGGGAGGCGCGAGAGTCCGCGAGAGATGCCGCGGAACGGGCGCGAGTTCGGGAACTGCCGACTTCGACAGTTCGGGAAAACTGTCGGCGCTCTGTGTGCGACGGGGGTTTCCTACCCCCCCCCCTATAGCGCGCGCCGGGCACCTGATGTCCCTTCGGGGGCAAGGGAAAGAGAGGGAGATTCCGCGTCTCCGCGCCCGTTTCGCCGCCGCTCACCCACGCAGGCAACAAGAGTGTCTTGGCACTCTCCGCGCTCATCAGCCAGGGACCGCTCACGTTCCCATGACGACACGCGTGCAATTCCATCCCCTTTCCTCCCAACCAGCCCTGTCGTTCCAACGCACCCTTGCGAGCGCACGCGCCACCGGGTGCCTCGTGGCAACAGGTTTTGGATCCCGCGCTGCGAAGCGCGGCCTGCCCGGAATCGCGTACAGCCGGATACCGGGATCGAGACGGATGATCGATGTAGATTGACGAGCCGAGAGAAAGAGAGAGAGAGAGAGATAGAGAAGGGAGAGAACTTGGCAAGAGGAATCTCGAACCGCATCGTGGGTTTGCGGCGCGGCAGGATCTGGATTATCGTGGCCTCGTGATATGATCTTCGAGAAAATGATGTATACCGCGGAAGGAAAGGGGCAAGGATTATAATGAGATATCGAAATGGGTTTGCGGGCGCGGAGAGATGCCCGAGCCCTTCTCTTTAAAGTTTCGGGGTGACAAGCTGTAGCCCGGGATTTTTTCAGGGGTAAAATCGATCAGTTGCTGATATGGCGAGGATACCGGTGAACTTTACGACTTCATCTTCAATTTATTTCCACCGGGCTTGTTCTGGATACATTTCGCGAAATATACAGATAATTCTTATAAATTTCTCGTGAGTTCAGGTGCCTTCGTTATGATGCATAATACTATTGAAAAATAACGATAGAAAAATAACGATAGAAAAAAAGCTCTCATGTTAAACACCTTACAACTCATTAGAACTATTAAAAGATTAGAAAAATTCGAAACGGAAGTTTGAAAACCACCATAGATTTTTTTACAAATGTTAATAACTATAATATTTTTCGACTCTTTTGTATAAAATGTGACATAAAAATAATTAATATTTCTAATACTAAAAATCACGAAAATTTTATTATCAAATTTAAAATTTAATTTCTAAAATAAAAATCTTAAAATTAATTCGTCACAATAGCGTAATATTTTTTGATACACAGGTCTCTATCTATTCAAAAATGGTCTCAAAAGAAAAGAACCGTGTAAAATCGATTAGGTATTCGGACTTTCTCTTTTCCGTTCAAACTAGGCGAAGCGAGGAAAATAACCAGGGATAATTCACAAGAACTCCCGAATATTCGTTCGACGTGAAAACATCGTCGACATCTCGATTTCGACCGCTAAGAGGAAGAGCAAAGTTAAGTTGTGGGAAGAGCAAAAAAACATCTGAATGCTTGTCACCCTATAGTCATTTCGGCAATGTTCGGTAGGCGGTAACGTGGTCAATGATCTTCTCCAGATCGGTCTTTTGAGGGAGGCGAGGGAGCGAAATAACCCTCAAGGATGGTCAGAAAGTGGCAGGTACGAAGGGAGAACGCCTTTGACCAGTCCCGCACTTCAACGCCATACACGATCGCTTAGGTTTGGACCTTGCGATCGTACTTGACACGATTGCAGCACGCACGCACGTTCCTCCATCGATTCTCCGCGGAATCCGCGGTTTATTGGCTCTCATGGGAGATTACGCGTGCTGCGTAGTCACGATGATTAATGTATTATGCACAATCGTAAATCCATAATTATAAGGAGAAATTAATTATTACATATCAATAAATAAATGCGAAACAAGTGTACCTGGTATTGTTTTAATAATGATACAAGACAATATGTGTACGATGTAATAATGTTAAATAATTATGTAAAAAAAATTATTTTTTGTATTTGCGTACTTTATCCAGCAATTTCATGGATATATCGAAAGATATCGTAAGATAAATCACTTATAGGGATAAATCGACTTTTTATTTAGATAACTGGTTTCGCGTTCTTATATATACACATCTGAAATGCTTTCTCCTGATTGAACTTTTTTCAATCAAACTCTTGCTGACCACCTGGTATATCGATCTTACTGGTTACTGGTATACTGATGATTCTGTTTGTGTAACGAGATCTGTGATTACAACTAAAGCATTAGTTCTTTTAAAGATGTCACGCAATCCTCTAAAGATCTTCTGTAATCAAGGTCTAAATTGTTATCGATTGCATTGCACGTTTAACATTTTTTCGCATCCAGCGTTTCCAATAATAGAAGAAGGAAGTTTTTTGAATTAATTTATTATTAATTTTTTTATTAATATAATCATACTATATAGAAAAAATTAACAGCTTTGAGATAGTAATTTCGTTTTAAAACAAAATTTCTTCACAATCAAGCAAAAATAATTATTCCAAGATAGTAATTAATTTGTTAATAGCACACGTGAAAATTCTCAATGTAACAAAAAAAATGCGCGAGCTTTAGTACCAACGTTTATGTCGGAATCTCAATCACATCAAACCTCAATTAGTCACGAATTAGAGGATTGGCTGTGTCATCGAAGAGATCGATACATCTATTAGAATGTCAAAGCACCAAATAGAAAAAAAATCGCCTTTCGTCTATTAACGTTTTTCTCTGCCGACATCCGTGGGGAACGTAGGATGCGAACAAATTGGCCCGAATCTTTCTCCGTGGAAATCATTTTTCCGGCTTTCCTCATTCCGCGCGGGAGTAAAAAAAGCCACTTGTGACTCATTTCTTCTCGGCGATACCCGAAGCGATTTATACGGTTTCTGATTGCAACTGATGTTGCTCTTTCCGCACTTGTGGGAAATTCATATGTCTTCGTTCCTCGATCGTTGTTCAAATAAAATTCTTGCCAAAGCAAACTAAGTTACGATGCAATTGACTTTGCTTTTGGATATGATCTATTCTTTTATGGGAGATAAGTCACTTCCGGAATAGAAATCGCGAAAAATATTTATGAATTTTTCTCGAAGTATATAAAGAAGCGATTCGTAGAAAATCCGTAAAATAATAGATCATTTATACTATTAATATAGAATAATTAAAAGTATCGTGTGTGTATATGTGTATACCTATCATTCTCGGCAAGCGATCGTATTTTTAATAAAAGTATGTTATTTGAATTCGATACATTTTTCGTCCGATTTGAAAAATATTTGAACAGCTCTTGAGTTTTAAATATTTCATATATACGAGTTCCGTAGAACGTTAATAACCGGTTTCGTTTTTCATTTAATCTGCAAATATTTTAGATTGAAATGTCATCTATAAAAAAGAAAAAAATTTTTTTTTTTTGTAAAAATCGCAATGGAGTTTTCCGTGAGTGCCATAATATTAGTCATTTTCCGAAACGCAATGTCATTAGCAAAGCATGAATTATATATGCTGTGGTATTTACAATCAATAGCTCTGTTTTCTCGTTAAATAAATGAGCTGCATAGCCGGATATGAATAATGACAATCATAATTGTACGAATGTGTACAATCTCGCTTCAATTATTCGATCCGTCATTACGAAATGAGCATTATTTAGAACTGTTGATATGCGGGATTTCTCTCTTTCTCTCTTTTATGCATGACATTTGTAATTGTATTGTATAGAAGGTGTGTAAAATCGGTTAATTAGAACCATATTTTACAATATTTCTTAACCTAAGAATTAGCAGATAAATCGCTAATAATCACCTTAAAATCTTAACTATGTCTGATATTTATAAGTTGTGATATATGTTAAATGACGCAATACGAAGTTAAACGCAACGAAGTCACAACGCCGATGGAAGAAATAAATCCTATACTGGGAGACAACTATAAATTTATTTTATGCAACAGATTAAAATATACAACTGTACTTAAAATTGTAATTAAGGAAGGGATTGTAACAACCTTATTTAAAATAACAATCTTATTCAAAATAGAGTTTTCTAATTCGTTTAATTAATAAAATGCAACTGATATTAATAATTTACAAAATCGCTATCAATCATATTTTCCAGCTCAACTTGCACATAAACAACAGTGCAACTTAGCTTACTGCTAAATTTTGCTTACGCTTTACAATGCAAATCGACTCCACAGGCAACTCCCTTATAAACAGATATAAAATGAAAATTTAGTTCACGTTGAGCTGCAGCCATGAATGTTTATGCAATCCTAATTATACAAGTTTTAATACACTATCTCAAGGCGATTACTCATATACGCAGCCAGCAATTGTCGATAGTATCGACATTTACGCGTCACGTTACTACGTGCATGAGTCTAGCGCATGTACTAATACGTCCTTAAGTCCGACAATTATTGTACGCAACGTTACAAATAGCGTCTAGTACAATAGCAATGACGCACAGCGAGCGAGCGAGCTTGCATCGTCGTACTAACATTACCTAAGTCTGCTTCAAACGCGCCAACAGAAATTATCGAATGTTTCGAGGAACCAATACTATCGGATGCCAATCTACGTTCCCTACGCCTCGCCGTTTCCCCTAACAACATTCGACAATACAAGCTTTACTTAAGAAGCTTCTCTTACCAGCGAATCTCGATGCAACATCGATATAAGCACTTAGAGAGATAAATCCGTAATATTCTGCCTGAGCCCATCGTTTGTGTTTACTCTCATCTTCAATATTTAATGCTTAAGACTTTTATGAAATTATAAGTATGGAAAAGATAAATATATAAAATAAGTCCAGAAAAATACATTACAATTGAAATTATATAACTTAAAATAAAGTAAATTTTTTTGTATAATTATCAGAGATATAATGAAAAATAAAAAATTTATTTCAATTTCGTTGATAGATCCATATTTTTTAATAACTCGGAACAAACTATAAAAAGTGCCAAAGTATAATCTAAAGTTCGGATTAAATTTGGATTGGATTGTCACGTAAGTAATAGACGAAAATTCAGTATAAAGCATAAAAATTCAGAACTTATTGCAACAAAATCTGTAATAAAACGGAAAATCAACGATGTTGAATTTGCATTATGAGCTTTTATCACAAAGTTACATATAGAACTGTGACGACATTCGCACCGCATAGCAGTGCTTAAATTTTCACAGCTCCCTGCACCAACCACGAAATTGTTGCAAAACCCATTTTTTAACAAATTCCGATCTGCGAACCTCGTAGTTTCGCAAATTATGCATTTGACAGCTCCCAGCCCGGGTTTTGTACACCTTGCACCAATCTACTACAACGCGCGGCCGAGTATTTCCACCGCTGAATATCCCTCGCCCTTTTTATTCCCATTTATTACACATGGATAATCGTACTTCGCTTTCAGACACGTCATTATACATGACGTATAATTAATACCATTAAGTGCCAGTTAGAACGATCAATTAATCTTTATATCTGGTTTTCTCATATCCTGTACATTTACAAAATCATCTCTTCTTTAACTTCTTTCTCGCTTTATTTAAAACGAAGTTATAAACCTTCCTTTTCATTATGTCTCCGTTCTCTTATTATTCTATACGTTTTAATTCAAGTTATTAATGCAATCTCGCATTTTTGTCAATTGTCGCGGAAATTTCAGTGTACGTATCTACGGAGGACACGCCGTCAGGGCTTTTAATATACGTGCTTCTTTTTTCTCCTTTCCTCCCGACTCTTTCTTTTGTCTTATATATGTGTATAGGTATTTAAATGTACGCGCACCACATGTACACATACACACACACGCACACAGACGGAGAAGACGAAGTGGGCAAAGTCTGCTATCGGGCGTCCCACTGCGAGGGGAACCCCGGAGGCCGGAGTTTATTAGCTCAACCCCCGATCAGCGATGGCAGTAACGTAGTAACGCGTATAAAAAGACAAGTGTCATCAACTAAAAAAATTAATAAGGCATAAATGCAGGAGGTTAGGAGCGCGCGATACGTCGGCGCGACGTGGTCGACACGGTAGACTGAAGGTTGTTGATTTCAACAACGTACGAAAGGTTAACTAAATGCCAACCACTGCACTAGCATACAGAAACTCGATGCTAAAATAATAAAACGGCAACTCGAAGAAACCAGTCGTAAACGCGACGGTGCGTCGACCTCTGCCTGTTACAGAATCTTTACTTTCTACGAAGAAGAATGCGGTTGTGCTAGTATCGCAAAAACTGTAGGTATTTTTTTATCAGCAAACATTATCGTTCTGAACGAAAATAGGTTCGTATTTGATCTATCACGAACGACTCCAATCCATCGCTACCGAAAGGGTGCCCCACCGAGATCCTGTCCCCTTCCGCCGAGCTAACAACATGGAACTCGGAATACGAAAAACATATAGGGGCGCCTCCAGCCATATAAACGAAATGTGTTTTCTCTATCGCGGAGATAGGGGAACGAGCGGGGTCTCCTTTGGAAAGGGGAAGAGGGGAAACGCGGGAGAGGGGAAGTAAGAGAGCGGTTATTTGCACACCGCGAGCGGTCAGATGACTTCGTTTGTGCCACCCCTTGTCGGCAGATGTCGGATGTCTTTCTGACACGGGCCCGCGTACCAGGTCTCTCGTTCCCGCTTGGTCTCTCCTTTCTCGCTTGTTTTCAAAATGGCAGAAGTACAAAGTACTTAAGGGCGTGGGCCGTTCCGACTGTTCACGCCTGACCTTTTCATCGTGGGCTTCGTGCGAGGGGATAGGAGCGATGGGCCTTACGCATGAATCCATGGGATCCGCCGGAGTGGGAGGAAGTCGTTTCGAAACGGTCGCTTGGACGGTCGCCTCCGGTTTGCACAATCATCTTCTCGCGGTCGTCCAGGCGCGCGATAATGAAAGGTAAACACACGTAACGGGATTTTAAATGAGAATTCAAGAACTGAGAAATAGAACAGTCAAAGCTGACACGTATAAAACCATAGCAGAACGATGCTACAAATAAAAGAGAGGTATAATGATAAATTCAACGAAGAAGGAAAGATTGAAGAGAGAAGTTTTCGCGCATTATTCACGATTGACGACCCGAATATCGCTCGTTCATGCGACGCCAGGGAAACGAAATTTTTCCGCGAGAAATAAAGCTGTTCGCAACACGACCGGCGACAGGTCAAAGTAAAATATTAACTTCGATCAAACGCCCACCCGATTAGAGGGCAAAATTCGTAAACAAGGAAATTCGCGTGCACTGCGCGACGAAATCACACGTCAAACAATGGTATACGCGATTCAAACAACGCGCTCGGCACTAATTTAATCCCTCTAATCGATACGGCCGTGCGGCCGCACGTGGCCGATTATTTTCGAGGTAAAACGTGGTTGACGCGCTACGGAAACGCGCGCAGCAACAATATCGAAAACCAATAATCAACGACAAATGTTGTCCGACGCCCGCCCGCCCGCTGCCGTGCCGGTCCCCTCGCCCTCGACGCGCGGTCCGATCTTCCAGCGATGTAGTTTACACTCGGCCTCGATTAGATTACGCGGGGCAGAGCAACAGGCAGATGTGGTATTAATCCCCGGCGCAATTTATCGCGTTCAAGCCGCCTGTGAAAGAGTAATTCGATATTGTGGACGCAGCGGCGGATACACATCGCGCGCTCGCACCTTCCTTCGTGTTCCGTTCCGTTCCGCGCGAATTCGCTATTCGCGTTTCGCATTGATGATTTATAGAAAACTAAACGACCAACGATTACATCGCGTCGATAAAAACGTGAGAAATATGTACGCGATGCCCTCTCGGTCGATACTGACCTTTGAAGGATAACGACGCGACTACAATCATCTTAATTGTCTCAATAAAATGCGAACGTTCGCGTTTTTCACGGCGTTGAAACGAGACTCGACATAAACTTTGCAAACTATGCATTGTCTAAAACTGCTGCGTCTCGTATAAACAAGACTCTTTCCGAGAAATCATTTACCCAAGACTTTGATTACTTGACTTCGGGAGTTTTTACTTTTTCTTCTTTGTTCTCATTCCTTTTTATTTTCCCCTTTTCTTTAAACGGCCGTTCATTCGGCGATGAAATAACAACGAATCGAAAAGTTTCTTCGACGCGCGTGGATATTTTGACGAAAACAAATCGGCATAAATATTGATAAGCGGGACTACGACGAAACAGCGGTCGCAGCATCAACGGAAGAAGTGGAAGAACACGAGCGAAGAAGGAGCCGAGTGGAGCAAGAAGAACGGAGAGCGAGAAGGGGGGCCCGAGTTCGTGACCAGAATAACGTCCAAGCCTCTCTCGTACCGCCGGTGCATGCAAGAGCAAAAGATCCGAAACGATTCCGAGCAACACCGGCACCGCCCGGAGTCGGCGATCCTCGCCGACTCGACTGCGCAAACCGCGCGTTTGGATATCACGAGATGCGCATCGCTTCACTCGCAGCGAGGCGCTCCGCACCGAGGGAAGCCTCCACGGTGAAAGAGACCACCGATAAATCGCGCTTTGGGACTATCTGGTAGTAGCGGGAAGCGAACGGGAGGTTCGCCTTTGCAGTTTGCACCGCGTAAGCTATGAGGGAAACAGACGCATATAGGCGAATCTAGAGCGGAAGCGGATTTAAGCGGAGGGTAAACATCGCCGATCAGAAACGCGTACACCGTGGACCAGTGATAAATCTGAATTCAGTAAGCCACGGGTTTACCTGCGGATAGTAGTAATAACCAAAGATAGATTATATTACGAACTCGCAAGCAAGCCCGAATAATGAGACGCGCGGAACACGAATGCAATTAGTCCGTGAAATTCGGATACGAGGTAGACGAACCGCGTTGTTTTTGCACAGCCGCGATTAAATGCGAAGTCAATTATTCCGATCACATGAAACGACATGAAACGAGTGGACGCTAACGTAACGAGCACATCCCACATCCCTCCCAGCCGGTTCCAGCGGACATCCATTTTCCCCGCCGCGCCGGGGAGAAAATTCCATGGGTGGTTGCTCCACATCGTGTTTTGGTATCCGCTTGATACAGCTCTTTATAATCAAGCCGGAGATCGGGAATGATTTTATTAAAATGCCACGAGCACGGTTAATCAACGTCCAATCTAATTAAGCATGATAGGCGCACGTCTTGACGTGCATTTCTGGCGTCTTCTCTCTCGATTTTCTCGCATTATGCGTTTCGTATCGTTTTATCTCCCCAAATGCCGATGCACGTGATCGTGGTGATCGCCTCAAACAGATCTCAGCGAGATTGTGCGTAATTGAAATCTTTTTTACGGCCATCGC
This sequence comes from Temnothorax curvispinosus, assembly GCF_003070985.1. Taxonomy (NCBI): domain Eukaryota; kingdom Metazoa; phylum Arthropoda; class Insecta; order Hymenoptera; family Formicidae; genus Temnothorax; species Temnothorax curvispinosus. The sequence goes on along the minus strand of NW_020210520.1, from coordinate 1,141,700 downwards.
CGAACATTCGAGCGATCCCTATAATCATATCACCTTGATGTCGTAAAGCAGATCGGAAATTTCCCTCAATCTCTGTGGTACTCGAGTACTCTCGGCCCGGTATGAACTTCATTAATGGAGAATTAAAAAAAAAAAAAAAAAAGAGATAGAGGACAACGCGCATTACAGTTACTTTAGATTACGTACATTGCACTTGTATGAGGGTCCCCCATATAATATAAGCGTAAATAAACGCTCACTGAACAGGCTTTTAGATAAACAGACTTTTAAACAGACATCAACGCATCATGTATATGTACATTTTTTTTCTATATATAACATAATAAAATAGTACAATGAAAAATTATATTTCTATTCGCAGCGTCACTTTTCCTTTAAGCGTTCGATGAAAAATGAAGAAACTTTAACGAATATGTGCGGCGAAATTGATATTCCTAAGTATAGGCAATTTGATAAATATCATGGAAATCGGTACGGTTTCGTCCCGGGACTTTCCTTCACGCGCGAGGAGAGGAACTTGAAACAGGGAAAAAAAGCAGAAGGACCGAATTTGCTTCGTCACGTGGCGCAGCCTAACTTGGCACTGTCGGCCCGAGTGATTTATTGCTCACCTTCCCCTCGCTCCTTTAACCCTCGATATTCCGGTTGCACACAATGAAAGAGAGAAAGAGAGAGCGTGTGCGCTTACCTCCATCTTCACTGCCTCTTAAAATTATAATCAGTTTTACTCTCTTACTCCCGCCTTTCACTCCTTATTTCGCGGGGAATGCGGATTATACCGGCGCGACTTGATATTATGCCGCAGAATCGATATCAGAAAAATTGTGCAGGAACGTGCAAGTTTCCATACATAATCGGTATTACCGAATCGCGCTTGCTTTATATTATTCCTATTTAATTCGTTTTACCTAAAAGAAAAAATATATATACATATTTAGATTTAGCTTATCATGTGATATATTTGAAATGACAGGAACGGCAGAACATATTTGAGCCTCTCCACGATCTCATTTTAGACACACCTCTCCGAGGTATCTCACACAATTTTTCACATTTGAAAGGAGGCCACCACTTTTTTCCATACCTATAATATACGACTTCTTTCGATTCATCCCTTTATTCATCCTTCTGCCCGCAATCCCTCGCGATTCTCTTAGCTTTTTGCCTTAGTTCAATGCGAACGCAAAAGCGGACGCCAGCGTACGCTTTGTCTCCTCCTCTTTCGCGTCTTGTCAAAGATCCGACGTTTTCTCACATTCTCTGCTTTATACCCTGGCATTTGGCAAGCTTCAATGTGATCACGGTCTATTTTACTTTCTGTCATTGTAAAGCGCACAGACAAAGCTGAAACTTTTACATTCGACTTTCCCCCTCTATATTTATAATGAATTTCGTGCTCATTCTTAAAAAACAAAAATTAAAAATGAAAATAAAGTAGCGATGTGTTAATCAAAATTTTAATTTGAAAGAAAACGCATTAATTTTTTTTTCATCCAAGCAGCTAAATAATGCGCGAATTACGTAATAAAAACTGCTGGATATGGATTCAGCCAGATTCGCATCGATTGCGTTGCGGAACGCGGATAACCGTCAAATGCAGATAGTAATTACGTAATGAGAATCGTGCAGAGCCGATTAACGTAATTCCAAAATCGAGCGCAATACTAATTATTTTCACGTGTATGCACTGACTGATATGTATCGATTGATATTTTTATATTTTTTTCGGTACCGCCGCGCCGAGGCAAAGCTTAACGGGTATGATCGCGTATTCGTATTTAAGTAATAACACTCGTGTTATACACGATGCATATTAAAGGTAATGTTGAGACTTCGCAAGATACACTTAATTGACCGAGCCGGGATTAATTAACAAGATGGACGTTCGGTACGCGTAAGCGTTTAATTAGTACTGCACGGACTCTTCCTCGTTGAGTGAACACTGATTAACTATAACGGTCTTTAACTTGAGCTGGAATTCGCAGTAATTAATTAGCTCTGACCATTGACCCATCCTCAGGACGGATTAAATTTATAGAAAGGGACACTCTTCCCCTCCTCTCACTCCATACAGATTATAAGGACACATCGAACTTGTCTCTCTCTCTCTCTCTCTCTCTCTCTCTCTCTCTCTCTCTCTCTCTCTCTCTCTCTCTCTCTCTCTCTCTCCCTCCCTCTCTCTCTCCCTCCCTC
>NW_020210520.1:1136769-1139407 GCF_003070985.1 Temnothorax curvispinosus | reverse complement strand
TCTCTCTCTCTCTCTCTCTCTCTCTCTCTCTCTCTCTCTCTCTCTCTCATGATCTCTGTGCGGTAGTGTCGCAGACCTTGATCGAAGCACTGGATGTGCATGCTCCGATACGGAAGATTGTGATCAGAAGGCCCCCTGTGCGATGGCTCACTGAAGATCTTAAGACCCGGCTACGTGAACGAAATAGACTGTATAAGCATGCGAAGCGATCCAATAGTATACTAGCCTACGCCACCTATAGGCTTTTTCGTAATAGGTTAAATGCGGACATTAAGCGTGCGAAAAGTGAGTTTCAGTTCAACTCTTTAATAAAGATCACTGATTCAAGCAAGTTATGGAGGGAGTTAGCGCGTCTTGGATTGGTCAAATCGACTTTAGTTTCTCCTTTGCAAGTTTTTACGTCTGATCAGCTGAACGCGTATTTTGCTTCTGTATATGATGCTCAATCTCCGTGTACTTATGCAGATTTTGTCTTAGCCACTGCCCAGGTTGTCGGACCGCCCCATCGTCCGGAGTTTGACTTTTCCATGGTAACGCCTAATGATGTCCTTAAACTCCTTGCGGATAGACCCCTTCACTCCTATGCATCGGGCTCGGATGGTATTCCAGTGTTTGTTCTGCGGATTGCTTGGTCTGTTATGGGCCCACGGCTTGTGGAGTTATTTAATAGATCACTTGAGACCTCCGTGTTTCCGTCTCAGTGGAAGCGAGCGTTGATCCGCCCTCTTTCTAAGGTCCGTATTCCATTGTCTCCGTCCGATACGAGACCTATAGCTAATCTGCCTGAGCTGTCGAAAATCCTCGAAAAGATCGTTGCCTTGCAGATTGTACGCTATCTTAATGATCACAATCTCCTAAATCCCAGACAATCAGCATACCGACCTGGTTATAACACCCAGGCTGCTCTCTTGCGAGTCTGTAATGACATTAAGAAAGGTATAGATGAGGGGTTGATCACAATCATGGTATTATTTGACTTTAGCAAGGCCTTTGACATGGTCCCGCACCTTCGACTTCTCATAAAGTTGAAAGCGTTGGGTTTTTCTGATGCAGTTCTGAGATGGCTCTTCTCGTATTTGACTGGAAGATCTCAGGCAGTTGTTGATGAGACTGGTAAATTTTCCGGCTGGCGGTTTACGTGGGGTGGTGTACCTCAGGGTTCCGTGTTGGGTCCACATCTGTTCTCCCTTTACGTGAACGACATAGGTTGTGTCTTACACTACTCGGAACATATGATATTTGCGGACGATATTCAGATTTACTACAGATGTCCTCCGGCTAACATCCGTCAGGGTATTGAGCTAATTACCAAAGACGCTAATGCTATCTTCGATTACGCTTGCGAAAACGGTCTCAAACTTAATCCGTCTAAATCTAATGTTATGATATTTGGGAGTAATGCGCATGTCAGCAACATCAGTCTCGATACTCTGCCGCCGGTTATTGTTAATGCTGTGCCCCTGCCTTTTGTGACCGAGGTGAGGAACTTGGGGGTGATCTTTTCACCTAATCTGTCGTGGAAGAAACATATTTCACTAGTTTCACGTAAGGCTCATAATGCGTTACATAAAATTAAGTTCAACAAAAACAGTCTTTCTACTGCATTAAGAGTAAAACTTGTTGTCACCTTGGTCTTGCCTCATATAGATTACTGCTGTTTAGTATATCATGGTCTAACTGGTGAACTCAACACTAAACTTCAGAGGCTGGTAAACTGTAGCATACGGTTCATCTTCAATCTTAGGCGTGACGAACATATTACACCGTATAGGCGGAAACTGGGCTGGCTCAGTGTTGAGAACAGAAGGCTTTATTTCCTTGGATGCCTGATGTATCGAACTATTCATATGCGTTCTCCATCATATTTAAGTGATCTCTTTACCCAGCTGGATCCAGCGCTACGGAGATCTGAACGACGTGCCACCTCATCTCAAACATTTAATCTGCCTGCTTATAGAACTGTCACATATAGGAATTCCTTTCACATTTCGTCCATATATTTCTGGCAATCTCTACCGTCTTGCATTACATCGGCATCTTCTCTGGGATCCTTCAAGAGCCTTCTACGGTCTTTTTTACTGGCGTCTGAATATGAGTCGGAGTAGAGTTGAATGGCTTATTGTGTTGTGTACTGATGTAATTTTGATCGGGAGCATTATGTAGTATTAAGTATTCTGTACATATTGTCTATTATTTTCTATATACTAACGTTATATTATAATACATGCGTCAAATAAGCGTTGATTGGATTAGTTGCGTACTGATATAAACTTGATCGAGAGAGCATAATGTAGTGTGAAGTATTCTGTACATATTGTTACGTATTGTTAAGTATTTTATACACATTATCGTCATATTGTAATACATGCGTCAAATAAGTGTTGATGAGATGAGTTCAAACAATTGATTATGAACATGCTTGTCTCCTTTAGTTTTGAACTCACATAATCTTCCGCTTTTTATGTTTAGCTATTGCTTATACTCTTGCTCAGAGTCTTTATGCTTACACTACGTTATATGTATTATGGCTATGTTATGAATTTGCCCTATAGCTTATGCTTGGGCTTAATAAAGATCATCTATCTATCTATCTCTCTCTCTCTCTCTCTCTCTCTCTCTCTCTCTCTCTCTCTCTCTC
>NW_020210520.1:1112764-1136369 GCF_003070985.1 Temnothorax curvispinosus | reverse complement strand
CTCCCTCTCTCTCTCCCTCTCTCTCTCCCTCTCTCTCTCCCTCTCTCTCTCTCTCTCTCTCTCTTGCATCATAACGCGATGATTATTATTACACAAAACTGGAGCTGCCGTAAACATATATAAGATATTAAATTAAAATAGCAGCTCACATAATGAACATCCTTGTGCGAACGCTCATTTGTAAATTTTAATGGGCTTAAAATACAGCTAGGTAAAGCTATTTATAAAAAAAAATTTGCATAACAATGTTAGAGAGAAAAAGGAGGGATTCCATTTACGCGAAATCTCAGTAAACACAGAAATAATCGTAATCGCGTAGTTCATTCGAAGCTGTGTTCCACATGTGCTCGAGCATGATATTCAAATTCGACTAGCGTAAAATGAGACTCGCACAATTTATTCCAGTCGCATGCACGCGGACTTTTTTTAATTACATATTAATCACCTCGAGAGGGAAAATCGTGCGAGCGATTTCTCTGGGTATCGCGCATACGTCTGTCCGCGATGCGACGTTCCTCAGTTCGTAATGAAATGAAACTTTCGTGCGCGGGAGAGAGCCTAAGATAGACTCTCTCGCGTTACCGGAGAAATCCGCAGCGGGACGGTCGTTTTGATAGAGCAATTTCAACTTTCTCGAACTGTTAGCGAAACGACGCCGACGGTCGATCGCTGGTGCGCGAGAGAGGCGGAGGTGCGAGACGTGTTCTCGTAACTGGAAAGTGCAGCGATTCGATGCCCTATAATCAACGGGTTAACATCCATCTTCGCGATACACCATCGCGGAAATAAAACTTCCTGCGCGCGCGTGAAGAACACAAATCGACTGCCTAAACGTACAAATAGTTTTGTGGCTTTACATTTCTCCGTCACATTTCGAAAAAAATCTCTCCGTTACTTGACTTTTTTATCGAGACATTTTTCTGTTCACGCGCAAAATGTCTTTCTGCCAACAAGATTCGTGGGACGAACCGTTCCTCGGGTAATCGAGTCGACGATGAAGAATTATGACCAAGATTATGACCGACCGCATACCGACAGACGCGTGTTATGCGCTTGATAAATGCCAAGGTCGCGTTGAAGCTACTCCCTGGACGATTCACAAGTCGGCCGCTACCGACGTTCCTCCCCCGTAATTGCATAGTTTATCACAAAGACTTTCTCTGCCGGCGTTTCCATCAAAGGCGGATAGCCAACCACCTGAAAACCTCAATACAAACGCCTCTGTAAATCCCACTGACCTGTCGTCCTTCTCTCTCTCTCTTTTGCCTCTTCATCTCCCTTCATCTTTTCGGCAACTCGTGAAAGCTCGTGCCGTGAGGGGCGATCGGCGAATCGAGTGCTGGACAAAAGGGAGGGGCCCCTGTTCGCTCGAACGACTCGTTTTCGTGGCTGGTGCCCCCGATAATCGTCGGCCCGGCCGCGAAAATATCAAATGCAAATGGCACTCTGACAGGCCCGCAATGTTTCTCGTTCTTTCTCACTCCTTCAAATTGGTGACGTAATCATAAATCGAATTTTTCTCTGACAGAAAGACCAAAGGAGATGCCATAAATATTCATTCGACGCTACGATGACAAACGACGCCAACGTTTTAGATGACGTATAGACACGCGCGTGCAGCATCTACATGATGTCTGTAGTATGCATAGAACGGCGCGTTAGCGATATCTCTCCTCCCCTCATCTTCGCGAGGATTACTAACAATAAGCCGTTCATGGCGAATGATGTATCGTAGGTATTTGGAACATAAAAATGGCAACGTTACCTGCAGCGAAACAGGAACTCGCAAGTGGTGCGCGTTTACTTTCGCTTCTTGTCTCACCCGAAGTTTACTTTAAGTTAAGAACTCGAAGTTAAACGTATATACGCGAACGCATATAACTCAGCCTTAAGAATCTCTACCTAGATAATAGACAAAATTCGCATTCGTGATGCAATCCGAGTGACAATATAAAAGATCCAGTCGCTTAAAATAATTAGGATTCATCGCAGATAATAGTTTTCCTACGATTTCCGGAAAAAATTTCGGTTTTATATAGATAATTAATTACTGATTAAATTTAAGAGACCAAATGTGTCATGTTAGGGTTTTATTTTGTCTTCAAATTTTTTATTTGGATGCTATATCTCGTTATGTGATCGGAGATTTCCGAAGTCGCAGTTAATGCATAACGTGCCGAGACAAAGCTTTCATAGAACATACGTAAACGCATCTCATGGCCGTTAGACTCGTGCATAAATGCGTTGCTCACATTGTCAGACGTTGATACGTCATCGTATGGCGACATTGTAATTCTGCTCGACATGTGTCGGTATCGCAACTAATAGTCTACCGGACAAAGAACATATATAACCATAGAAGTTCGCACTAATACCTTCCAGCTCGTACATTGGTTTCACACTGTTATGTAAAGTAGATTATTAAAAATAATGACTGTAACTTTAATATACGGTACGTTAAATATTAATCTTGAAAATAATTATAAGCTGACAAAGATGGTAGGTCACTAATATGACTGCAGGAGCGAATTTAAAAAAAGTGTAAAGGGAAATTAAATGCAGCGAGAAGGCTTCCGCGCTAAATTTAACTTCGAAAAATAATAGTGAGGGACATTCATTGCATTCCACGGTTTCATCGAGCTGAAAAGCTTTAATTAAATATCTCGGTGCAATATTACTTACCGTGAAACCGATACCCACGGTGGCCGCGAAGTTTCCCGGCTGGAATCTTCCGGTATCGAACTGGACCAATAACGAAGTCTTACCAACTCCGCTATCACCGAGGAGAATTGTCTGCAAGCATACACGCTAGATTAGTTTAAGAAAACTTTAATGAAATAGGAACGTTCTATTTTGTTGCAAAGAAATAAAAAACGATGCAATCTGTATCTCGATCACGAATCTTTAAGTTCATTTTTCAATTAATATACACGCACGTACGTTTCCCATTTCTTCCGCACCGCATCGTGGATACTTCCTCAGAAGTTTGATTTTCAATTAAAGTATTCTTTCGCACGTTTCCCATTTTTCGTGAATATTTCCTCAATTGGATTTTATATTTCGGCGTGTAGGTGAGAACAAGCATGGAATATAAAAAAGCGTTCGCGAACGCGATTACAAGGAGCTATATCAGCTTTCTAGCTCTAGTCAAGTCAGTGTCTCTCCGAGCGCAATCACGATCCTATTTTGAGATTGTTTTGTCCATTGGATACGGTACCGACGAACAAAAGAGAAATAGAAACAACGTAGTGATAGTGCACCGAGTGTGCAATAAACCGCGGCAGTTCGCGCAATCAGTAGCAATGTCGAAGTCGATTGCGACGATAAGCGATCGAGCGTAGCGACGTACCGGAGTCCATCTTCCACCCAATATCAATTGGTATTGGCTCGAAATTTAGAGACGCTTGTTGAAAACGGATCGATGCTGCGGGACTATCAACATTTGTTTTCGATAGCGAACCAAGCGACTATCTGATGTTTAAACGAGTACGCCACGGTACCGCTCGATATCGGACTTGATATGAAAATTAAATTGAAAATTTAGTGGTGGCGCCACAATTTGATCAACATGAAATTTTTTACGACGGAATTTAATGTAGACTCCATCTACTTTATCCCATCTTGTACGATACGAAGATTGTGTTCTCTCTCTTTTTTTTATTCATATGTTATTCACGATTTATATCATGTGTGAGTATCTCGGCTAAAATATTGGAAAACAACTTCGTGGCAGATAATATATAACTGGGAGAAAGAAAGGAAACGATCTCTCCCACTTATTGTTCCGTACCAGGGGCCACCATCGTCGTCAGACAATGGCAGCTCTGACAGAAGATTGATACATGCGCTTCGAGTGCTTCGCGCCGCGCGCGCAAGAATATCAATGCCATCGGTAATGGCGCACAGTGGGACGAAGGCTTCCAAAATTCGAAATTGCGACTAACACAATAAAAAGAAATGAATATATTTCCTAACTTATATATAAACTGAATCTTCATATTATGATCCGAAATAATATAAGCACGTTTATTTCGTACTTGTACAGAAACGTAAACATGAACGTATTATCAAACTTTTTATGTGTATTACATATCTCTGTTTCGTTGCTAAATATTTCAAGAAAAAATACAACTAAACAGTACACAATCTAAAAAACTCTATTCCTATCAAAAATACTATTATTAAATATGTGAGATACACAGATAAAATTTGTTTACCTTACTGAACAATAATTTAAACAATATCTCTTTAAAACTCTGTTTAGACCAATTTTTAACATTAAAATTAACGTACAGTCTTTGGAACCTATTAGAACCACTTGAAATCGATCAATTTCGGAAGAGTACACATTGTAGATTAATTATCAGGTGATAACTTTGCCATAAAATGCCATACGGTTTTTCCAAATCAAGTAATTTGCTACTCATTTGCAAACAATAAGCGTGCGCGCGTAAATAAGCATAAATGCGCAACGTTTATATAAATAGATACAAAATAGATAAACGTATTTGTATTGTGGTGTGTATAATTTTTCGGATAAAACATCTTATCTTACAAGTTTGTATTTTATAGTGAGCACGACATAAAAATTATAGAAGTATACGTTTACATCATTCACGGAAACGATCCAGAATTACAACAAATGAAGATGTTATACATATGCTTCTCATTACTTCAGATCCGGTGATGTTAGAAAAAAGGAAAATTCTTCCAAAGAACAAACTAGAATTGCATCCGGATGCGTTAAATCTCTTATTGGATTAAAAGTAAGATCCATCTTCATAATACACTAATATTATATATGCCATAAGTTATTTTTTTTTTCAGGTTTACATAATTTTAAATAATAACATTCATTAAAGAAGAGAGGAAACCAAAAGTTTCGTTAATAACAAGCAGCATTAATAACATGTTATTATTACGTTATTATATGGACTTGTAACAAGTGGTTTAAAAAGGTGTTTTTGTTTTAACTATTATTATTATCAAATACATTTTTAGAAGCCCTACAACTTTGCTTCTTACATATTTTTTATTATAGTTGCTTATTTTCTAGATATTGAATATTGAAAAAAAAATAGCGTATTCATCCCACTGTGCGGCGGAACAAAGAACAAGGGTTGCAATAACGCAGGTAAGTACGGTTGTGCCATGATGCACCGATGCCACCGACGGTCTAGCAGGTGTGCCACCATTCTTCTGGCGATGGAGGCGCAGAATCGTTGTCCCTTCCTCGTAAAATGTCAGCGAGTGGGTAATAAGTGATTAAATAACACAAATGCTCTTGACAGCCTTGCACACCGTTCGCTGTTTCACTGCTTTCGAGAATGAGAAAGAGAGAGAGAGAGAGAAAAATACCATGTATGCCAGATATTGAAATATAAATGCACTTTTTATGGACATGCCGGGGGTATCATTTTGGACCTGACATTCGCGTGTCGCGTCGCGTAATTCTCTCGAATTTGTATATGATCCACCGCATTCAAAATTTAGAGAGCCATTATTATTGATAGTGTATTCGCGTTTCACGCTCGGGGATAAATTATCTCGGAGTAACCGAATGAATGTACAAAGCACCACAATGTAAAGCATGACGTTCAATTAAATATCCTAGAGATTATAAAATTGCTGGAACCGCAAGAGTCTCGCGTGTGATAAAAGAGAAAGATTAAACTCGTGACTAATAACCGCGACTGTGTTTTGCGAAAACGAAGCTAGGCATGGTCTTGACGTTCAATTTCCCGTCTCGTGGAAAAACTTTTTTCATCTCTCGTCTTATCTGAAACAACCTCCGTCGAAAGAGCGGAGCTTATCGTTCTGAGATCGTGATTAGCGCTCGCAAAAGGCCACGCGCGAATAAAAAATGCGCGAGGAGTGGCGAAGAAAAATGCGAAGAACCGCCAAAATCTGCGAAACTGATTCGAATCGACTGTCAGAATCTCGCTTTCCAAATGAGAACATTCCCGGGCCGCCGAAAAGCTCCTAAACCGTGTCGCCGTGGATTTATAATCTCCGAGCGCCTCGAGGCGGCGCGGCATCCCCTTCGCGACAGAATTCCTATTGAAAGATTCGCGATACCCTCAGGGGGTGGTCGTGACGAGTGTCGGCGAATGTGTCGGCCTCAGGGGCGGAGAAACTTAATTCACTGCCCTCCCTATCCCGTCTCTCTCTTTCTCACTCCCTCCCGCGCCCCCTTCTCCCATTCTCTCCCTTTCTCTCCCTCTCTCCCGCCCCCCTCCCTCATTCTCTCTACGCTGTTGTAATCTACCTCTGTGTTCTCCCCATTTCCTCCACCCTTAGTGGAACCCCATTATTTCTTTGTAGATGTTTGTGCCGCCGCCGCGCGTTTTCAATTAATTGCCGGTAATCGCGGTAGGTGAGCGAACGTTAAAAGCTCACTGTGACTCAGAAAGGATTTCGTTGTGTGATAATGTGTTGCGTGAAAACGCTTTTTAGAAATTGTTATACCGTGAGCTGGATGGCCGGAAGACTATTTTTGTCATAACCTAATTCTTGAAGATAAAATGTAAAGACGTAAGGTGAAAAAATTAGCAAACGTGGCATCAAAATCTTTCAAGTGACTCGCTAATAAAATATAATATTTTTCACTTTATAAATCGTTATATCAAGTCAAATATTTTCTCTAATATCAATTAACGCGGCGAATAATGCATCCCGTTAATCAATTATTCGAAAGTTAAATAGATTATTAAAAATTATATGATTAAAGATATAATATGATAAATCTATTATCATGTGTCTATTTTCTCATTTGAAATTTAGTTCGCCAAAAGATTTATATCTTCAATCGTCAATTACGCGAAAACTATCTCGGTGTTCTCATCGAAGAAATTAATTAAGAATTAAAGAATTCTAAAAATATTTGATAGTTTTTACAACAGTCCATTATTATAAAGTGCCGATGATCTATGCAAAAGACCGAGCGAATTTTTAGCTCTTCGGACAAGAGTACGAGATCAAACAGACTTCACCTCTCTTTATCAGTGACGGAGAGAATTTATCGGCGACTATAAAGTCCGGCTACCGTTCACTTCTTGCAACGAACGCGTTTCTCGCAGCCACTCCGGAGCACTATCGATTAACGATCTCGTACAATCAGTTTCGATCATTTGTTTCTTCGCATCTCGTCAATCCATGGCGATTTACGGTCATGCTTTTCAAAGTACGTAAATATACAATTATCTTTCTCACGATCGTGCTCATTATCGTACGATAAAGATTTACATGTATCGCGCCATTAGAACGCATCAAAGTGGAAATTAAATAAATCAAAGATTTTCGCTTTTCGTAGCTTAACCTGTGACACGATTATTTATGTTATAAATTAATAAAAATTTAATTAGCAGGTAACGTCGCGATTTTATACGAGAGATTATACACTAAAGAACGTGGTACTATAATTAAGATCGTAAGTTATAATCGACGTAATCGTCGGCTAATCCGCCTTAAACCTGTTGGTCCTTTCAGTGAGAGCGCGGAACTGTCAATTATTAATAATACCTAATATACAGACCCTTCGTAGTCGGGTACATCTCGGAACGGCTCGTAACTGCGACGGAAGTGTAAAGCTGGGTACGCGATCGGTTACTACGGAGCCGTCATAAAAGTGCGATCGTAAAACCGACGTACCATGAAGACAAGCTGTAAAGATTTACGAACGAGATGTTGCGGGATTCGCAGGCTGTCGCGATCGCCGATAGAACTCGGATCCTGCCGAACGAGTCCTTTTCTGCACGGTTTCCGATGAAGTGAAGGACCGTCTTGTGACCCTCGAACGTTTTGTCATAAGCGCGAGCTTCATGAGCTTCATATTGTGTAATTCGCACGGTAAAAGGTATTTTAACGGAATATGAAAGTATATACGAACGTATTCTTATGTAGAATAACGCAGTAAAAAATATAACTACATTGCGAATACCTTCGTGAGCTTTAAATTTTGAATTCTTTTCTAGAGTACCGCTACAAAAAAAGATGTAATTACATAGCGAATATTTGTAGGTTTTGAAGGACTTTCATTCTTTCGGAAACGCAACGTCAGAGTTCCTCAGAGAATCCTAGCAGTCGAAAAAGAGTCGTTAACAAGCGAACGCCGTAATACACGCCACGTATCGCATACGGCATACGGGTTCGGAGTTTCGTTACTTGCGTTGCGATTTGCATGAGGCGTTCGCGTTTAAACATGTGCACGTGCGGCCGCGGTGCGTGCGCGTGTACATGTGCAGCGTGCATGTGCAGCAGCAGTCGCGTTCGAGAACGCATGAGATATCGCGTTACGCGCGCATTTAACGGCGACGCACTCGGAGCTCGTAAAAAAAAGGAGACAGAAAACACAAACCACACGGCGTGCGAAAGTAAGCACCGCTCTTTAGAAGAACTATTGGCAAATAAATGTGGAGAAAAAAAGAAGTCGTCCTACGCACGTTTTTCAGCGCGACAGTAAGTATTTCACGGGAAAAATCACATGCCATTCGCGCGCAAGCAGTACGAAGTCTTCTTCATCCGATACTTAAATGGATCGAGGGGGACTTGTCTTGTCAATGCTGCAATGGATAAAGATTTGTCGGCAAGGTTGCACCGTTTGCGGGACGACCGGAAACCTCGCCGCGAAGGAAATGCTCACGACGGAAATTTAGAGAACGCAAGACGCGCGAGAAAGAACAAAGGAAGGCAACGCGGGAATGCGGGAATTCCAGTTGGAGAATGATTTTATGTTTCGCATTCTGGTTGCGCGAAATCTACCATGAAGAAAAATACAGAGAACAGCTACATAGATTCAGAATATTCGATACCGTATTTATACGGAAAGCAGAATATCCGCGAGGAGAAAAGTCTAGAGAAAAAGAAAGAATATCTTTTTTTACATATAAAAATTTAGTTATTTAAAAAAATAACTATAATCGTTATCTCGGAATCATTATATCAATACCAATTAATAATAAAAATACCACTGAGAATAAATTCTATCGTTAGCAAAATGTTTTTGTCGGAGATTTTCATCCATATATCAGGTGGTATTATCATAGTTCCTATTACCATGGGTTTTTCATGTGCGAAGGACTTTCGAAACTCTGATCGTTCGCATTTTCATATCCAGTGGCTTTTAAACGCGGCAGTGTCGCGCATAATACCGCTTTTCGTGTGTCACGACAAGGTCGTGTACATTCGTATGCTAATCGTCGACAAGGCAGAAGGAGAAAAACGCGCGGACGAAACAGAGGAGACGACGACGACGATTCGCGCGACGATACGACCGATAAACGCGAACGTGGATCGCCCAAGGTGTGATTCGCGTTTTCCCTGAGCATCAATAGTACGTGACATAGTATAATGCAGATTGATCAAACAATCGATGCAAATGTTAATGTCGCGTGTCCTGGCATACAAACGTAAAATGGACATACATAAATGAATATTCAAACATATTCGTTATTTGAATTCCAAAGCTAAATAATCATTTTTTTAAATCGGAGATAAATCGATTGTAAGTAAATTTTAATAGCAGCTAAATCCATTATTAAAATCGTAAGTCGCGTACTTTTCTATTCCTAGATCATAAAACGTAACATTGACTTCCAGACGTAACACACAATGTACATTTCACGTATTAATAGAATTTTTCGAATTTTACAATTCTCATAAATAAAAAAGCATAAATACTTTTCTATTTATGAAAACCGTAATATAGAAAAATTTTGCTCTAGGACTCTTAAATCTGATGCCTGGACAGATTAACATCCTCCCCCTATGTTGGAAGGTAAAGCGGAGCAGTCGTCGGTAAGCACGTGAAAATGTGATCGATCACGTGGCGTCCGCTGTCAAAGCAATTTCGCGCGTGGTTGTCCGGTGCAAGCTCGGTGCCGGTGCTCGGTTACGGTATTAAAAGCCCCAACGGTATTTTGCGATTACGAATACGAGCTGCGTGATCGTGGATCGGTTTCAGAGTACGCCGCAATGAATCGAGCCATTTGCGAGTGCACGTGTGCATGCGCTTGGTGGTAGCTCGGCGACAACGCGAGAGGAGAGGCAATGGGCGCACGCATCGCTGCACGTACGCACATATACGCTGCACATACACGCCCATTATAATACGTTTTATTTAGTTTTGGGACATCATTTGTCATTCGTGTTTATTCATTTGTCTCTCGTAAAAATCGAAGGGCGTTAATTCTCGCGCCGTAAAACTTTTTCTCCCCCTAAGGCACACATTTTAATTTTTTATTTTTTTTTTACACAATTCCGAGAACTTTTGAGTACAACTAAAAGATTAATACGTCGAATGTCAAGTGTCAAAAATATCACAAAAATAATTTTCATGAGAATAGTGCTTTGCTCGTCACGCATATTTTTACATGTTGCATGTTTCGTAATAGAATTTTTCATTGTTACACAGCATAACATTTTATTTTTACAATGTATACCGCAATCTTTATTTCGAAATATGAGATCTCCAATATTACCTCTAAATTCTTCCTCGAATAACGAACGCTTCCGATGTTGCAATTTGAGCCGTGATCTTATCTCAAAATTTTAAGATTCTTAAATTCCTACATTTTTTAAATATTTCCGTAACGCCATAAAATTCTTAATCTCAACGGACTCTTTGTATCTGCTAATCTTTGTTCGGCTATTATACTTCCTTTCAGATAAAACATATCAAAATTCTTTTGTCTCTCGAATACGCCATTCATTATAATGATTTAAGAGAAATTATGTTCTTCTCGAAGGTAAAAATCGTTGTTCGCAGCAATCATTTCTGCGTTCAGCATACAAGCACTGTTTCGATAAGTCTCTGCCAAGTTATTTGTCGCCATAGACATAAAGTAAAAGGACAACTTCTCGTTTTATTTTACCCCTTCAAATATTACGTAGCGCTTCGCACGTAACAGTACCAAGTGCCGGCGACGCACGCAAGTTCCTCTTCCTTCTTCGTCGTCGAGAAATCTTACGAGTAGACAACGCCGTGCGCGATAAAAATAACTCGAGCCTCACCGTCGCGGTCGTCGAGCAACAGCTGCGGGTGATTAGATTATTACCGAACGGGATTGAATCAGCCAAGCACAAAATGAACTCGAGTACGCGCGATCGAGAGTATCGCCACGCGCGTTTCTTGCAAACGGGACAAACTCGGTACCATTAAAGGAAAGAGAAAGATAGAAGGGAAGTGTCATTTACAAAGTTTAGAATTACATTAAACATTCGCACGCTATTAAAGAGCCAATTTGTCTTCTCTTTGAACGAGAGGTGAAATCGCAAACGGGAAAGATATTTATTTCCCACGAATCAGCGAGAGGAAAACTTGGGATTTCCTTATTCTGCGTATTCGAAACCACGGGAAATATCTGTCATAAAAATGTACTGTTATGATTATGATTACGGTAAGGACACGTCGTGAATATGTTTATCGCTCCTTGCTCGGCATACGCAATTCTAGCTCGAATAATTTATCAACTACCGAACTTCTCGGCTCGACAAACCCGACCAGAATATCAATCGGGTCAATCCGCCTAAAAAAATTCACCCTAATATTTCGATATTTCTCGATAAAAACGAACGAGGGACGTATCGCTAGATTACTGTTTTCTCAGAAAGCTTCCTCTTGCAAATATACTTAATGCCGAACGTTCCTTTTATTTTAACTTTTGAATGCATTAAAAGAAATTTTGAAGGCTGCGCAGGATTTTTATATAATATTCTTCTATCTTCATTTTTTTTTCTCTTAGATTTAGATAACTGTCAGAGAAATTTCAAAGCTATTTATCGATAGCATTCAATTAAAAATTATCAAAATCGTTCCTCTACTATTCGAGTATTTTCAAAATTTATTAGGCAGTTGTGCATAAAAGAGTTAATTCTAAAAATTATTACATAAAAAATGTAACAAGCGGAAATGATAATGAATCACGATCAAGCATCTTTCACGACCCGATTTGCTGTTCTGGAGAATAAGTTCGATTGGCTCAAGTTTCACTGCTCACATTGTTCGTGTGCTGTAATCCTCAGTCGAGAAACTTCCCCGACAAGAAGTATCATCGATCAACATCTGGGAAAATGCAAACTTTTCCTGTGAACATTCCGATGAATCCCAAGCGCGAATCAAATGACATTTACAGAAAATCTTATTATATTTCACTTATCGCTGAGGTTATCACCCCTGAATTACCATAATCGCGATAACGTATTTACGAGCGTGGGTTCTCTTATCGAAAAATCCGTCGCGCCATTTCCGGGAACGGTTTGCAGCGACGTACTATCGTCACGACCGACGACATGAGATCTAACGAGCGTACGCGGAAAGATCGCACATCTCCCTCGCGGCAACCGTAAAACCGCGAAGGACGTTGCAATTTCTCGCGGTGGATGCGGTCGCTCTTCGACGTGGCTTTGTCCTTCTCTTTCAGCGGTGTATCAACAGTCATTAATAAAAAATATCGTAATTGCATTCTCGGGCAAAAATTCTCTCGTGAAGATTTTTCGCTCGCGACCGACTAAAAGACCGCTTCGTCTTAAAAAAATAAAATTAATTTCATGTTTCGGTTGAGTCTGACAATGAGTAAAATTCAGGACTCTTGCTATTCTATTTTCGGGAAGAAAGTTGCTTGCGAGAATAAGATTACGATTTTTTTGCATTTATAGTCTTCTCCGGCGTCGTCGATATACGCACGTGGACCAGAGGTAAAGCCGGAAATCGGCTTTGCCGAGATAGCTCACCCCGCGTACGGAATGCCACGGTGTCTATGTGTACATGCCGTTGGTCTCGCCGCTTCGTCCTCCCGCCGTCTTTCTGCATTACCACACGGCCGCTAACTCAATTGGTATGTGACTGCGCGAGCCCGCCAGATGCACGACCGCCGTTGAGGTCAGTGTGCGGTGCGTTGTCTAGCCGAGTTTCAACCGAGTATGCGTGCTGTATCGTGAAAAAAAAAAGAGAAAAATATATACGCGCGCGCTTCCCGCCCGCAAATCTCGGAAAATCAATATCGACTCCACCGATCCTTTGGGACTGAAAATTACGCGAGATACGCGAGATTTTCACTAAAACTTTTCGAATTTATCAGAACGTGCGGAAAGATAAAGAAGACGAATATAATCGAGGCCGTTGAACGCAAAACAAGATGAAACATACGTGGGTGAGAAAAGAGGGGAAAGGCTTAAGTGGTTTTCTCCCCTTAATTCGATATTTATCTTCCCCTACCCGGGGAGAATCTGCAAAAATCAAGCTGGTTGCTGCGCTGGGGTCTTCAATTATCCTTTATAGGCGGTACGAAGTGAGTACTGACGAGGTGCCCGGACGGTCGAAGAAAGTGCAAGGCAAGAACCGGCTCGAGAGATGGTAGACCCCCTACCGGTTTTACTTGGTCCCCCTGTGTAGTAGCTTATTCAAACCCGCAGCCCCTCTCTGACCCCCCTCTCCCGCCGCTCTTCCGTCCCACGTTGAGTAGTCACGAGAGGAGAACCCTCTCCTTAATTGCAGCGGGGCGACCGGAAAAAAATGCTCGATGGCTTCTGGGTTCTACTTTATTGCGCGCTGAGTCGCGCATACGGCTCGGAACATAAAATTAAATGTCACGCGCGGAAAAGTGCAACGGGGGCCCCGATCGCGTCCTATATTTAGCGCCTGTCGCGCGCGAAACGTTATCGCTCTTGGCTGATCTGAGCTGAAACCGATCGGGAATTCAGCTCCGATGGATCTCAGCGGCTGGGTGTTTGCCCGTCGCGAATATTCATCGCGCATAATGCGACACATCGCATGCAATTATCAAGGACGACTGTAAATTTCAAATTAGTCTCACTAGTTCTAGAATTAAGATATTAAGCATCTCGGACAATCCTTATAGTAATTGTAGAATAACTATTGTTTGTAGAATAACTCTAATATATAATAATTATTATAATTCGTTATAATAATAGTAACATGTTTAACATTTTATCTCTCTTTTTTACCACGTCATACATTGATAATGCCTGTATTCTTTTGTTATCGCGCCGTTCCCGCGCTCCGTTCAACTTTGTACTTGCATTCGTTATTCAAATATGAAAATTAAGCAAAAAGAAAATTTTTTAAGTATATCTGAACGCTGCGGATTTTTTGAAAAAAATAAGAACAATTGTAAAAATGTATATTATTGAGAAAGATGATTTTATCCGCAGACGGTCAAGCAAGTCGAAGCTTAGGACGCTATGGATGTTATCAAACGCGCGTAAATTTATCCGCGAATCGCGTTCCACCGGAATGAAGACAACGAAGAAGCAGATAAGAAGACGGCGAAGACAGAGGAATCTTACGACGAGCTGGAAGCTCGCGAACGAGGCAAGGAGAAGGACGTGATGAAGTGCAGAAAAAGACGGAAGAGAGTGGATGGCGGGAGAGAGAGAGAAAGAGAGAAGCTGCGAGGAGTGAAGAAGAAGAAGACGAAGACGCGAAATGAAGGACGGGGGAATCGTCTCGGGGGCCGTACCACGGCTACCACGGACCTCTGGCATTCCCGATCATTATTCCACGGGTTTGCCAAGGGAGAGGAGGCCGGCTTGTCCTTGGCACGGAAGGCAAGGTTAATCCCACTGCATCTCGGAAGCGCGGTGATCTACCGATCGACGAGTCGATTTTGCGAACGCGCGCTCATTTCGCCACCGAATTACGCGTGTTCGGTATCACCTCAAGATGTGATTTATTTTACCGCAAAAGAGACGAGACGGGAGCTAACTTCTTAATATTATTTTTTGTAGGTGAGAGAAATTTCGTTTGAATTTTGCCGTATCTCTTTAAGAACTCGTGCTAATCGACATACCTTGTGCGCGAAATTATCTTCTTTCTCCTGATCCCTCTTCAAAGCGCTTCTTAAGTTGTCGAAGTCGCTCGTTGTCCTAAAAGTCGTGCTGTAGTTGTTGCTGAGCACCTCGGCAGGTGGCTTATAATCGCGATATCCGGTAGGTGAGGGTGTCTTCTCGAGGGGTCGTTCCACGGTTGCGGGCGTGAGGCCTCCGGAAACGACATTCGTGACGGTGGAAGAGCGATCGTCGTCCATTTCGAATACGTCGTCGCTCATGCTATCCTCGGCCGTCAGAATCTGCGAATCATAACGCAAAATCACCTTTAAACATCTCTGAAAGTGTCAACGTAACCGATATCATTGACCAATCATTTTAAATAAATGAAAATTATTTTTATATTCAAAAATTTTTTAATTATAATTATTTAAACTTATTTGTAAAAAATATGGTTTAGGTTACAGAGAAAATCATTAATGTGCCATCCAAAATTAACTGACGTTGATGACCTTAAGAAATAAGAATAACATTTAGCTGCTCAAATTCCAAGTATACAACTCTCGTGGAAGTCGAAACGGGCAGTCGAGAAAAAATCATTACATATTTTAATATAATCTCAAACTCTTTGATCGTTTTCGACTGTCATATCGGTCGCGAAGAAATCGCTCGCGGTATTTCTACCCTTGCAATAACTTTCCGCGGAACGAGTGCCGCTTGTCGCATTATCGAAGCCTACCGGAGAAAACCAGTTCGGCGGATGCCCTCCGTAAATGCCATTGCCGCGCAGCGAATGCTGAAATAACTGTCCTTCGGTCGACCGACATCTCTATCTTCGAGGAACGTGCCGTAACGCCACGGCCTTGTGTAGTACTTAAAGCCAATTAGTAACTAGTCCCCGACAGTCCCAATGTAGTGCCTAGATCGCTACATGGTCGCGTGTAATCATAAAGTGACACGAGGATGGGTACCTGGACCTTTATGAAGTTGCAAATGCGCGACGATTAACTCGCGTGGTCATCGCGAGTATCGCACGAACTCAATCACATCAGGCGAAAATTGTCATAAGGACTCTCAACACATAGAAGCGTTTGACTGCTTTATTCGAAACATGATAACGTGAAAGACTTGTCACGTAAACATGTCCGTGACGTTTCCGTCCCGACGTCGTGTGACGTCGTGACGTCGACGGCGTCGCCTCTTGAAATTGAAAGGCTAGCGTGGAATCGATAAATTTACATGGCGGAAGGCGATTGGCATACATGATTTATGGTACTGTTCCCCACGAAGAGGCACCGAAGAAGTCCGATATAATCTCCCGGGTAGCCAGCTCCCCGCTGAATATTTTAGCGGGCATATACGCTCCACGAAGGTTACTTTAGCGACGTCTGACTACTTCGATTCTTCACGTCGCGCGCCTTAATGGCCTTTATCGATAGCACGTACAAATGATAGCGTAGCGGCAGTTTACTATTATTGTCGTTGCATTATTAAAATTAGAAATTCAATATCTCGGGACTACACTTTATATCGGAGTATATTTTATGTGTGGAAAGATATTTTATATAAAAGTATATATTTTTTGTCATTCTATTCTGTATTCTCTTTATGTAATATAGAAATATCACATAAATTTTGTATTGTATATTTGCATACCTATATAATTTTTCCCCTATTTTTTTATCTTTCTTTTTTGCTTTCGATATGTAAAATGATATCAGATTTGTAGAACTATATGCTGATCTCAAGATTTGAATTAATTTACACCATGTACAGCATGTTATGATGGAACAAAGTGACAGAGGTGTCATGGTAATGAATACGCACATTGTTCCGAAGTCGCTTCCCTTCCGAACTAATTGCCCTCTGTTTCACTTTACCCCATAGATCGCCCCGCATTAATCCCTTCTCTGAGAATGTCACGTGACATGCGACCTTGATTACACGAAATCAATTCAAATATTAATGTCAAATAGACTTGCTCTTATCGTGTATATAATACAAGCTAACATATGAGGGAAACATATAACTTACATAAATAAAATAAAATACTTATCAATTCTCTAGTATTAGAATGGACGCTTTTGTGCGCACAAATATTGACACAACTTCTGGAAAAGCAGTTCTGCTAATGGATGACCGAAATACGAAATAGTCTGTTTCAGTGTGTGTAAAAGGCAAGAATCGATGAAGCAAAAAAAAAAAGAGATGGAAATTACAGCTTTAAAAATGTACTATTGATCGAGCCAGATGCTTAATCGATGGTGACCTGCGTACGACTACTGGACTCTTGGGATACTTGTTGCACCGGTTCTCCACGCTCATTACTCAACTGACGGTTGCCCATATACCGGTGATAAAGTCGGCAGCGATAATTGGGTTGCGAAAGCACGGTCGCGATTCCACGACACCTCGCGTGGTCGATCGATTCTCCCAAGAATAAACCCACAAGTTACTCATGAAATGGATCAAATGTTTTAAAAATTTCATACAAGTTTTTGACACCGCAAAAAGGAAAAAGAAAAAACGTAGTACAAAATAAATTTTTATAATTCGTATATTATAAAAAAGTCTAAATAAAATAATGGGCTCTTAATAAATGTCTTATAACTTTCGAAACACTTGATCAATCACACGAGTTACTGTACATTAAATAAAGATGTACTTACATTAAGGGACTCCGAAGCGGGAACGGTAACTATAGATGGACCGTCACCATCACCAGCACCACCTCTCATCGTGCTCTTCTAAATGCGAATATCGTCTCTCATTGAATAACTGCGAACAGCAAAATGACGCCATCCGTTAGTACGGTCTATTTAATCAGTAAATAAAAATAAACAGTATATTATGAGAAATTTTTATGTAGAATCATGTAACTTAAAAAAATTTTCTTCTCTTCCCCCAATGTTTTAAAAATAAAATATAGCTACTCCAGTAAATATTTACAGTACATAATTACTACAGTAAATATTTCAATCATTTTAACACGTTAAAAAGAGATCGGATTTTATCTCTCAATCCCTTCATCCTCTTTTCCGCGAGAAGTCTATAAAATACAAAGGCGTTATCGCACTTCTAGGTGACTGATTCTAGTTCGAGTGTAAATTCTATCTCGAAGGGTGCGAGTTTGCTTCGCACTGTCGAGATCAAAGTTCGACTAATAGAGATATATAGGTACCGTAGTGGAGTCATCGCGTCAATTCTAATCCCGATCAAGGAAAATCGAGGAACTGTATTCCGCGAGGTACTCCACTCCGCCCGATGAGTAATTCTCCATTCAATTTCAACCCTCCTTCGACTCACAGTCACGCAAACACGCGCGGATTTTCACGCAACATCACAATAAGCGTTCGTGAGATCATCTCTCTATCTCTCTTCTTATCGGCGCTCCATCGATACGTGCATCTCTCTTTCAGGAGCACAGCTTCTTCTCTCGCTTCTTCTCTCTCCCTCCTTCTCTCCCCTCATCAGCGCATTTTACAGCCTAACGCGCTCTATACTTCGTCCGCTCGTCCTGCCATCCCGCTCTCTCCCTCCCTCAACACGTGCGCTTTCTCATCGTCCTGTTCACCCCAGCCATCTTCAACATGCAATCACGCACGCATCATCTTCACTTCACACACTCAAACATGCATACACACACACGCCGCACATAAAACGTCCCGCATGACGTTCTATCCCTCTCAGGTGCACACACTTAGCCTAACTACATTCGAGTGTCGTTCGTCACACGCCCGACAACAGGACCACTCTTCCGTTCTTTCTCGCTCGCTCTCTCAGCCGCAGCATCTTCACGCTCCGTTTCATCGTTTGTCTCCCGCGTCCTCTCGCTCTCGCTCTCGCGCCACGACGGGTCTTCGTCCTCTTTGTCACGCGCACGATCAGAGGGACCGGCGTGCCGTTCATCTCTGTCACGCGCTCTCTCTCTATCTCTTGACGTGGCCCACCCACCGCAATAAGTTCCACCCGCCCACGTTACCTTTCACACACTTCTCGCCGGCCGATCATCCGTTGCGGATCGGGAAGCAGGCGATTCGCTTATCTCATCGGCCGATCTTTCGGCGACCGACCGATCGGCCGACCGTCCGATCCGAAAAAATGAGACAAAGGGGCATTTTTTTTTCTTCGCCGGGACCAATCGAATATATTACCGCCGCGATATCTAGCAGTAATTACGCACGCGTAAATTCGCAAATTATTATACATCTCGAAACGCGAGAGCGATTTACCATACATTCCAAAATCGATATTTTTTAAATAAATTCTCTTTTTAAATCCTTTTTCTCAAATAAAATTAATTCTTCTCAAAGCGTTTCTATTGATTTTTGCTTGAATTAAGTTCCTCGAATCGTTGTGATAAGATAACAGAATCGACTTAACAAATGCGGAGCAACTAAGATCAGAACAAAAAGTGTCTCTTCCAATAGAATGCTTCGTTGAGTTTCTATAGGGAAATTATTTGTCCTTGAAGTCAATCCTCGGTACGCTTTCTCGGTCTCCTGGTTTCTTCTCCGATTTTCACGGCCAGTCGAGCGAAACGTACTTATGGTCGGAAACATTACTAGAATCAGTATGCTCGAAGAACAAAGGATGTAATTATCTTAATCGATAAAGTTATCAATTTGTAAAGGCGCTTAACGCAAGATGGATTTCATTGAATTGGATTGTTGATTAAGTGTTTACTCAATCAACACACAGCGATCGAAGAAAACAAATGCTTCATATCTTTAACAATTTTAATAAATATGGTTCACCAACAAGTACAATATTTTTATTATCCATTTTATGTTCTAAGAAAATATCGGAGAATACTTATTGAAATATTTATTAAAGTTCGCGCAAAAGAATATGCTAAGTGATCCAAGAGAACTTCAGAAGTTTTTTAAAAATATCACGTTTAATCTATAGTACACCGTAATCCTTTAACCTAATTAAAGGTATAGAACTATTTATGGAAAAAATCATTGTTATAAAAACTAAAAAATTTTCAAACTCTCTTAGATTCCTCCTAAACAGTTAAATGCTACGTATAAATGTTTCGATATTTTTGGTAACATTTGATAAAATGATCTCCAGAGCAGATCTCGTATTTCCTCAATCAATCTCCGCGTTGACAAAAACGCCACGCATGAATACCTACAATGCGTGAATACTAACCATACACTACGGTTTCGCGGAATCGCACCGGCGATTCCGTATCTCGCGCTACGAAATCACGTCGAGAATTTGATTGCACGACGCTCGCGTTGGTCTTAATGAGCGCGAGCCTCCGATCGAGTAAAGGCCATCGAGGTCCGGCGGATCATTCGGGTCCTCGCGCGCACCATAAAAGTTCTCTCTACATTTAGCCACGGCTTCGTATATGTTCTCCACCTACATCGCTGCCCCTCTTGTTTGTTTTACGAGTCCGTGCCGCGTTTTCATTATGTTTACACGCGTCGCGAAATTGTCGCGTGACGCAAATTACTTATAGGCCAGTTTATTGATCGTCGCGTTAATTGATTGCACAATGGCCGCTTGTCCAAATATCTCGGAGATTCTTTCTTCGACGCACGATCGTAATCGTGACGTCATGGCGTCTTAGATATTGATTTATCCACGGTACGAGTACGATTCGCCACGTGTGTGTCGTGTAGGTTATCGCGATCGGGGGTACGAAATTAACGACGGCGTGTAACATCTCTGGGAACGAGAGATCGCATCGAGTCCTATTGTTGTCGTCATTTCGAAGTCACGTCTACGACCTCGGCGCAGCGCACCCGCGACCGGCGCTTTCTAATCTGCATCTGCAATACGACCGTGAATCGCGGCTTTTAACTACAGATTCTCTGCCGGTGTAATAAATTATTTCACGTTCCTCTATCTATGCAGTCCGATTACCAGCCCGTAGGGAGATTTCTCTGCGATCGATCGTCTTTAGAACTGCGATTGGCGCAGCCAGGAAGTAGGTAATCGGAATCGCTACGATGTGATCGTCACGAGCGAAGATCACTTTCCGGTATTTACATGCATCTCAAAGAGGCTGTTGAAGCACCCGAGAAAGCAGTATTATCATTATCATTAACGCATTAATTTTATTGCACTAATTTTATCCATGTAATTTTTTATTTATTTTAAATTCAAAACGAGAGAAATAAAACTACGCTGTAACGAACGGAAACTCGGTCAAGCGCCTGAGCTGCAGTTATGAATGCTCAACTACTTGTTACACTTTTCGCTGCACATGCGCGTTGTCGGAAACTACCACAATTATAAAAGATAACGTGTGATACTTTCTTGTTTTGTTGCTTCCTTTTGTCCTCTATTTTTATGGGTGGCAATATAATGACTTGGACAACTTCAATATACGTCCAATTAAAAGCATCAGAACGAGAAAATAAAAATTGCAATTATTACCTAAAAACGTACGTTAAGCTATAGAATATTAAATCAAATATAAAAAGTTACAATAAATATCATAAATTAAGCTCGCTCGACCTTCGTTATTTCTACATTATTGCCAGGAGATGTACCGCGTGAGCATAGGCGGTGACTTTGAAACAGCGCTTCGATATTGATTAAATGCCATTACGAAAGTCTACGTCCGTCCCTATGCGTGCTGTTCCATCGACAGCGAACGCCAATGTCGCGTATTAACATTACGAACTTCTATTTCCAGTATTACGTGCGTGCACACGATAGCATTGCGGGGCAAAAACAGCCGAAGATTAAATCTCGCCTGAACTAACGCTATCGCGCGGAATGCATCATCGCCGGATATTTCTGTCAAGAAATTACCCCGAAGTCGCTATCGGATACCATCAACTGTGCGCCGATTCTTATACGCCTGACGACATCGATCACAGAGATATATATATGTTCGCATTTACAGCATAAGCTCACTCGTGCGCGATGTAACGTCATTCGGGATAATCGTTCGCGACACCGGAATATCTCTCAGCGACGAGAAAGAAGAGAGCGTAAAGCTATGCCAGGCAACAGGCAATAGGAACAAGGAATAGAAATCAGAAATCATGTATAAATGCAGAATAAACAGTGACACAGGCAATAGACACAGAGTTTCCGTCACGTTGGAAATTCTGTGCCTATTGCTTGTTGCCAACCAATCATAGTATTCGAATTTTTTAGGTTGTAATTAACGATTTTTTAGTTATTTACTGTTCCTATTGCCTATTGCCTAGCATTGTGCAAGGGGCTTAAGATCGTCAAAAGTGACAGCTGCTTATCACTTGGAGAGCAAGGAGGGCGCACCAAGAAGCTCAATGGGAGAAACGCGAAGAATGACGTCACATGCTTCAGTCATTCTGTAATTATCCTAATTGACCCTACCTCTGGTGGATCGCGCCCCTACTGGCGCGCGCTGTCGGAATTCGCTGCGGCAACGCGCACGTACCTCCCAATTGGAAATCGCACGTTGACACACCTACGAGAGTAGAGAGTCTCTCCTCTCACCGGAGAGCCTGCGCTCGTGCTTAATCGAGAGAGCCTCGCTTCACCCGCGTCACTTCCCCGCGATAAAGCTACTCCGTTCTGGCCGATAACGTGGCGGTGACGTAACAACGGAGAGAGAGACACTCACCTTCCACCAACGTGCGGTAGGTCGACCCACTTTTCCCATGAACGACCGACGAACGGCAAACGAAATACGGGAGCCTCCGCGCTCCCTCGTGCTCCCTTATCGATCTCGACGCGTATTTACATCGTCCCGCTGCCCTCGGCCGAATAAAATCTCATCCCCGAGGACCCGAGTGATTGAACACGGTGCACGGTGTCACGTCGGCGCGATGGTTCGCGACACCCCAAGGAGGACAAGGGTGGTTTCCTCCACCCTTCGAGACTTAGGGGCAAGCCTCGTCGCGACGGTGTTCGTCGTCGTCACGTGACAACACACAGGTCTGACCGACGCACACTCGCGGCAGTCACGGTCGTCGCGCAGCTGTCTGACGGCCGGCAGCGCAACGGAATGAGGTGGAGCGCGACTATTGTGTGTACGGGCCGCGTAACGCGAGGGCGATGTGAGTTTCCGCGAGACGGGAGACGTTATCCCCGCGGAGTGCAAGGAGCGTGAAAGACGAGGAGAACACGCTCGCGCTCGTGCTCGCGCGCGCGCGCGCACGACCCCCGATGCGTGTTTACTTGTGTGCATTAAGAGGAGAGAAACGAGGGCGCACGCAAGCGCAGCCCGCAGCGTCATCGTCGTTGTGCTCCGTTGTTGTCGACTCGTTACTCGTTACCTCGACTCGATATCGCGCACGTCTCCTCTCTTTCCTTTCGTTCTCTGTCTCTCTCTTACACGCACGACCACCGTTACGTCACCGTGTACATGTGCGTCACCGAATGCGTGCGCGCACGTGGTCGGATGCGTACGTTCGACATATGTATATGACAATTCCGCGTAATCCAAACTTGCACATGGAATACGCGAAATGTATTGAGATCCAATTGAAAATCGAAAAGCCAGTTTTTTCTTTATTTAAATTAAATTTTTTCCGGAATATTGAAGAAGAAATAACAAGTGCGGAAAACATAATTAAAAGAAACAGACCTAGAGGATCGATTCTTGCAATATGATGCAATCAAGAGTAAAGAGAATGCCAAAAAGTAAATTCACTTGTTGATAGCACTCTTATCGTGACATAGAGCTTTTTCGATAGATCATTATTTTCCACAAATCTTTCTTTTTTTATTTCTATCCATATAAATTGAGCTATTTGCTTCTTTGTCGAGCACAATAGCACCTATAAATAAAATATAATAATGTGACTAATAACAAGAGAGAGAGAGAGAAAGAAAGAGAGAGAGAGAGAGAGAGAGAGAG